>NC_132878.1:95251372-95353872 GCF_030463535.1 Salminus brasiliensis
GAGGGTCCACGATTATATTTTAAGTCAATAAACACAATAAAATGTACGTTAAAATGTGGTTGCTATGGTATCCCAAATATGTGGGACCCCAGACCTCTGAATAGTCTGTGAACCCCTTTTCTAGAGAGATTATAAACATGCATGTACACTACATAGAAGGGTGTCCACATACTTTTGGACAGGTAGTGTGTAGACAATGGCAGTGCCATAGCGAGAGAGAGGGCGAGAGACATGGGGGAAAGAGTGTGTGAGTGTCTCAGGCCTGTAAAGGAAGTGGCCAAGTGTGTGTGTGTGTGTGTTCATGGCCACTGTTTCCTTTCGGCCTTCAGCTTCAGACGGAGTGTGTGCAGACAGGAGTGTGTGAAAGCGCTGATTTTGCTTTAAAAAAGCCCCTCGCTCTGCTCCAGTGGGGTGTCCGACAATCAGCAGGGCCCGAGGACAGGAACTGGCACCCGCTGCCCCGCGGGCATGTGTGGAGTGACCTTTGCCCCCTGATGAGCTTTTTGATGACTGCAGCTGGATGGGGCCTGCTGAGCTCCTCAGATATCCACACACGCAGACACTGCATGCCTGGCCACGTAAATACACACACTGCTGAAACAGCATCTTCCTGTTCCTGTTATGGTCCAACATGAAGGGGCTAAATCAAACACACACACACACATTCACACACTAACACACACACACACACAGCTCTCAAAAATTAGAATAGGACATGTTGAAAACACGCCGGCGTCTTTGAATTCCAAGCAGAAAAGCTTATCCATTCTATTCAAGCTGCATCAGGACGCAGTATTATCTGTATCTCTCTCGCCCCTCTCTCTCTCTGTCTCTCTCTCTCTCTCTCCCTCTCTCTCCCTCATCCAGTCCAGGCCGATCCGCTCAGGCTGATGTCTCTATGGCTTATGGAAATGAGGCCGAGGTACCTATTGAAAGTTAGAGTGTGTGGTGGGATCTGAAAGTCGACGCAGCGGGGAAGAAAAGCTGCTCTGGCCGTGGTCCTAATTAAACACAGACGCCCCCCTTCACCCCCACCCTCCCGAAAAAGGGGGCCCCCTCGATGTCCTCCATTGGAGCAGGGGTGGATTTAATGATTGTGGGGCCCCAGACAGTATAGATAGACAGTATTTTTTTGCAGTTATTTTTATCACCTATATATGATCCTATTTTATCTGTGTTATAGTCATTATTTTGAGGGCTGTCAGAAGTGGTGACATCATCGATGACATCATGATCTTCTATGTAATGAGCCGTCTGTCAGTCTGCCGAAGTATTAGGCTATGCAGTGCGTTTATTGAGTATGTAGGCTGTGGTTAGATGTGCAAATAGTAAATGTGTGAGTTTTTTTGATTGGTGTGAAAATACCAAAAAATACCACCCTGTTGTTGTACCTCTTCTCTGATTGGCTGCTTTATGGCACCGGCGACAGCTCAGTTTTTACACCGTAACAAAAACACTGTAACTAATCCCGAGTCTTACCGGATGAGGCTACTGTCCTCTCATTGTGTCCTCTCAGAGCAATGTGCTGTTAGCAAGCTAAAGAGAGTGTTGCCGGTTAGCTTTTAGCCTTTCTAGGGACACTGGCACTGTGGCATGAGGTCTGGTTCCCGTGGCAACCTGTATTCCCATAACTACCAGAGTCTGGAGGTGATCAGCTGCTTTCCAGTATCAACACCACCATACTCTCCTGAAGTCGCTTTCAATTTTACCGCTTCAACAGCTTTGACTAGAGCTGTCTCTAGTGGGCGGGGTTTATGTAAATGTTTCTGGGTAAATATAACATGTGTAGACTGTGATGTAACAGTTCTTGGGTTTGGGACTTTGACCGTTTTCCAGCTGTATTTTTTTTTTTTTTAGGTTTAACCAAAACGTTAATTGCATACATACACTTTATTGACAAAAGTATTGGGACACCCGCTCATTCATTGCTTTTTCTGAAATCACGGGTACTAAAAAGAGCTTATCCTGCTTTTATTGAAGTAACTGTCTCCACTGTCCAGGGAAAGAAGACTTTCTACTAGATTTTGGAGGAACATTGCTGTGAGGATTTGATTGCATTTAACGACAAGAGCAAGTTACTCGGAATGTTATCCCAAAAGAATTGGATGGAGCATTATCCCTACAGAAAACAGTTCTTGTCAATGCTGAGGGGCTTTATACCCCTGTAGCCCACACCTGGCATTACGTAGGCATGATGCCAATAGGTTCATGTTGTTTATCTGCTCTAGATGAGCTGTGTGTGTGCATTTGCACATCTGTATCAGTAATAGGTGCAATTTTAAGCAGCTGAATGCATTTATTAATAGGGGTGTCCACAAACTTTTGGGCATATAGTGTAGCAGCTTAGGGAGGAATAACAACACACTGATGGTAGGAGGGGCCAGGAGCCAATAGCCAATATGTGAGGTTACGTTTGAATTAAGGTGATTGGTTCGAAAGTGGCTTTTGCACAGTTGTGTCATCATGTGACACCAAAGAATTGGCCATTACACCTTGGGCTCTTTCCCACAGCTAATTTGTGTGATAATGAGCTCAGCGATCGATAATCGAAGGACATTTAAGTGGCGTATAATTAACAGCAAGGAATTCACTGCCTCCCATTTCAGGCCGTTTATTAACGCTGTATGTTACACAGGCCCGCGCTGCATATGCTAATGAAGCACAGGTTAACAGCAGCGGCCCTCGGGGTCCCAAGTGCACACACTTTAAATGCTAAGTGGGCTCAAACGGAGAAATGAGCACCGTCCTTGTCTTAGCAGCATCCAGCAACATCCACCCAGGCCAAGACATGTTCGATATCTGACGTGTGCTTCTATAGTTCAGAATGGGAGATGCTAGGCTAATGTTGCTAACCGACACTGGACTTGGACTGTCACCAATCTTAACTCTATAGATACATGCCAAAAGCGATTTACTTTTTTTTTTTTTTTAGCCTGTATGCATTTGGAGTGAGTTCAGGGACATTTTTGAATTGGTGACAGAATAAGTCCAGTATTTGTTAGCAACATTAGCCTAGCATCTCAGCCACTATATTGGAAACACCCACCTTGTGCTTCCTCTCACAGGCCACTTTATTAGAAACACCTCCCTTGTGCTTCCACACTGGCCACTTTATTAGAAACACCTGCCTTGTGCTTCCACTCATTGGCCACTTTATTAGAAACATGTATCTTGTGGTTTCGCTAACTGGCCACTTTATTAGAAACACCTACGTTGTGCTTCCACACTGGCCACTTTATTAGAAACACCTACCTGGTGCTTACACTCACTGGCCACTTTATTAGAAACACCTCCCTTGTGCTTCCATGCTGGCCACTTTATTAGAAACACCTATCTTGTGGTTTCACTCACTGGCCACTTTATTAGAAACCCCTACCTTGTGCTTCCATACTGGCCACTTTATTAGAAACCCCTACCTTGTGCTTCCATACTGGCCACTTTATTAGAAACCCCTACCTTGTGCTTCCATACTGGCCACTTTATTAGAAACACCTATCTTGTGCTTCCACTCACTGGCCACTTTATTAGAAACCCCTACCTTGTGCTTCCATACTGGCCATTTTATTAGAAACACCTATCTTGTGGTTTCACTCACTGGCCACTTTATTAGAAACACCTATCTTGTGCTTCCATACTGGCCATTTTATTAGAAACACCTACGTTGTGCTTCCACACTGGCCACTTTATTAGAAACACCTATCTTGTGGTTTCACTCACTGGCCACTTTATTAGAAACAGTTGTTGATGTCCTGACCCCTGATGAAAGCGTGCATCAGCAGATGGGCTACAGTATCTAACTGTACACAGGCAAGGTCGGGTAGGCCTCAGCACTGCTGCAGGAGCACAGTGGAGCATGTGCCCGTTGTTCTGTGCCCTTCTGCACGCCACACACTGCGTTACGCAATGCCAGAGATGTGCCGGTTCCATTAGGACCGCACTGGCAGCGTAGTAACTGCCGTGCTGCATGCTTTTAACACACTGTGTGTGTGTGTGTGTGTGTGTGTGTGTGTGTGTATAAAACGAATGCCTCCTGGGCCAGAAATCACACATTCAGACTGCGAGTGGTTTGGAGGAATCCAGCAGCGAGGCTTTCCACAGAGTGTTCCTGCCTGAAGCTCCAGCACAGACTGGCTGATTTAGCTTTTGTGCCTCTTCAGAAATACTGGGGTTTGAATATACATGGAAGGTTGGCCACTTTATTAGAAACAACAACATTGCACGTCCGCTCACTGGCCACTTTATCAGAAACCCTTACCTTGTGCTTTCACTCACTGGCCACTTTATTAGAAACACCTACCTTGTGCTTTCACTCACTGGCCACTTTATTAGAAACACCAACATTGCGCTTCCACTCACTGGCCACTTTATTAGAAACCCTGACTGTGTGCTTTCACTCACTGGCCACTTTATTAGAAACACCTACCTTGTGCGTCCACACTGGCCACTTTATTAGAAACACCAACATTGCGCTTCCACTCACTGGCCACTTTATTAGAAACACCTACCTTTTGCTTTCACTCACTGGCCACTTTATTAGAAACCCTGACCTTGTGCTTTCACTCACTGGCCACTTTATCAGAAACACCAACATTGCGCTTCCACTCACTGGCCACTTTATCAGAAACACCCACATTGCGCTTCCACTCACTGGCCACTTTATCAGAAACACCCACATTGCGCTTCCACTCACTGGCCACTTTATTAGAAACCCTGACTGTGTGCTTTCACTCACTGGCCACTTTATTAGAAACACCTACCTTGTGCTTTCACTCACTGGCCACTTTATTAGAAACAACAACATTGCATGTCCACTCTCTGGCCACTTTATCAGAAACCCTGACCTTGTGCTTTCACTCACTGGCCACTTTATTAGAAACACCTACCTTGTGGTTTCGTTAACTGGCCACTTTATTAGAAACCCCTACCTCGTGCTTCCACTCACCGGCCACTTTATTAGAAACACCTACCTGGTGCTTCCACTTACCGGCCACTTTATTAGAAACCCCTACCTTGTGCTTCCACTCATTGGCCACTTTATTAGAAACACCTACCTGGTGCTTCCACTTACCGGCCACTTTATTAGAAACACCTACCTTGTGCTTCCACTCATTGGCAACTTAAGTTAGGTGTTTCCAATAAAGTGGCAAAGAAGAGAAGTACAAGGCAGGTGTTTCTGATAAAGTGGACCCAAGGCTGGTGTGTGTTCTCTGTGTAGTGAATAGTGATACAGTTACTGAAGCTAAGCTTCCTGCTAAGCCTCAGATATTGGCAGTCTCTCCTTTTCTGCTCTTAGCTCCAGCTCCAGCTTCAGAGGAATGTGTGTGAGGGGGTGGGAGTCATGCAGGAAAATGCTAAAGCAGCTAGCGGGGCTTCTCTCAGCTTTGCTGTGGGCTCAGCCTGGCTCGGAGCCCAGGAATGCGGGTCACTACTCAGTGGGAAAATCTCCTGTTCGGTTTAGATTTGTGGTCGGGCAGAGCTGCGTGCATCATCGGCCTGAAGGGGGTCAGCTGCACTGGTAACTTGGTAGCTGGCATTCATCACGTGACCTGTTGGGTTGTGCACCGTTCTGTTGTGCAGCATTGCATTGCAGCCTTGTGAGTTACAGGCTAGCATTTGTGTAAGCTGTTGTTTTCTGCAAAGACACAGTGCACCTTTATTCAGCGCCAGGTCCAGTTATTTACGCCGTCAGGTTTAGAACAGCTGATGAAGGGGTAACATCCGGAAGTCCTTTCTCTGAGATGTTTGGCTTCCTAGCAGTAATGTTAGCTTTTAGCTTTCTTATCCCTGCTGAAATCACCAGCTCAGGAACATCTTTAAAGGTCTTTGATGGTCATGGTGGTCAAAAAGCTCGACCTCCTGGCGAGCACATGCCCTATAAGCTGGCCCTATAAGCTGGCTGGGCTGCTTATATCTTAACCAGCATAGTGTTTGTTTACGTTTACAGGTTGGTCATCAAGCTGGTCATACTTGTTGAGTAGTATAGTAACAATATAGGCCACTTTATTAGAAACACCTGCCTTGTGCTTCCACTAAGTGGCCACTTTATCAGAAACATCTATGATATGCTTCCAAAGACTGGCCACTTTATTAGAAACACCTGCATTGTGCTTTCACCCACTGGCCACTTTATTAGAAACACCTGCGTTGTGCTTTCACTCAATGGCCACATTATTAGAAACACCTGCCTTGTGCTTCCACCCACTGGCCACTTTATTAGAAACGCCTGCCTTGTGCTTCCACTAAGTGGCCACTTTATTAGAAACACCAACCCTCTGCTGTCACTCACTGGCCACTTTATTAGAAACACCTACCTTGTGCTTTCACTTACTGGCCACTTTATTAGAAACCCCACCTTGTGGCCACTTTATTAGAAACATCTATGATATGCTTCCAAAGACTGGACGCTTTATTAGAAACGCCTGCCTATAGTAAAGCTGATTGAGCAGGGTGGTCATACTGGGCATACTGGTCGACCAGCTTGGTTACACTGGTGGACTAGTTTGGTAAAGCTGACCCAAACCAGATCATCACGAGGTCAGAGATTCAGACCGTCTGACCTTCCAACCGTCCACAAAGCTGCCTTTCTGTTGCTTGATCAGATTTCCCCTCTGGTTGCTGTGGTTTCCTCCTCTCTCCGCGACCCCTGCAGGTTTTTGTGGAGTGTGAAAGTGCAGCACTGCTCTGTGGGGGGGAGGAAAAAAATTGTGGCGACGCAGCCAAATCACGGCACGATCAATACTGCAATTTACTGCCAGGTCAGTGGCTGACACGCAGAGAGGCTGCCAGGCAGGTTATTACTGCCCCCCCTCCCCCCCTTGCCCCCCAAACACTCACCACCCCACCGCTGCTGGAGCCTGTCCAGCCTGACTGTGGGCTTATGGAGAGGGGACATGTGTCTCCAGCAGTGACCCACATTCATCAAACACCTCAGAGTGTAAACACTGACCCAGGATCATATTTACACTCCCCATCAGAAGTGAGGAGACACCTGGATTCCTAACATGATTTATTTATATATATATTTATATTGAGCCCATTCTGGATCCGGGGGTGGGGGGTGGGGGTGGTCTGGCTTCATGAATTCATCTCTGGCTGTCCAGAACTCCAGCGTAATTCTGTCCAGTGGGCTTGGTTAAACTCGCAAAACAGAATTTAATGGATTTTCATCACATTTATGTCCATTAAAACTTCTTTTCACATCATAAAAACAGATCTGACCAATAATCAGGAAGCTGTTGGTGTATTCTTAACATTGTATACAAAATAATGAGATTAGAAATTAGACTAGAGGAAGTTGCAGGTCACAGATTTAATGCAGGTGTAAGTCAGAGAGTTGACCAGAACACTGGGGCAGACATAAAGTGTATTTTTTTATTATTACATGACATATTCTATAGAAAATATATCATCTATTCAAATGACTTATTTTAATAATATCTGTATAATATTTGATAATATCTGTTAGAAGAGTTAACACGAATAATTCAACACAAATTAAACCTAATTCCTTTATATAAATTCAAGTTGAATGTCTGGATCAGGAGGTGAAGACAGTCAATAATGTGTTGGCTGGAAATCATTCAGTTCATATATTGCCTGGAATAAGCATGAAGCATTATTAATAGTGATAGTTTAATATAAACTTTATTATATTTCAAAATTTTCAGTTTTGAAAAAAATTTCATTTTGATGATTTTGAAGATTTACAAAAAGTTTATCTGGGAGACGCGAAATGTACCCCCAATTGTCCCATATACATATATATAATGTATATTTTATATATACTGGTAGCCTGGGAGCTAATTAAGATATATTTAATTTACAATATATTGTCAATTTAAAAATATAAATGGCCAATAAAAAAACATCCATCCAATAATATATAAGTATATAAAATGTTCCCCCTTGGATTAGATTAGATTATGTCTGAATCCGGAGGGGAAGACAGTCAATAAAGTCATAAAGCTCATATTTTGTGTAGAAATGGTGCCTGAAATAAGCATGAATCATAATTCATAGTGATATTTTAATATAAACAGTATTATTTTTCACTTTTTCAATTTAATAAATAGAAATGGAAGACACAAAATGTAACACTGATATTAGAATGACATATGTGTATGCAAGGTTTTTTTATTTATATATTTTTTATTATCAGCAATTTCCTGTTTTTTTTTCTTGGATTAGATTAGATTCTGGATGCCTGGATCAGGAGGTGAAGACAGTCAATAATGTGTGGTTTAGTTTGGTGCCTGAAATATGCATGAAGCATTAAATAGTGTTTTTTTTTTAATAATAAATAAACTATTTGATGCCGACTGCAATATTTTAATTTTTTAAATATGATATTATTGTATTATATTATTTATTAAAGTATGTCTAAATCAGGAGGTAAAGACAGTCATGTAGTTCATATTGTGTGTATAAATGTGAAATGTACCCCAAAGATATATATATATATATATATATATATATATTATTTTATTTTTTTATTTTATTTTTTTTACATTTATTTATTTATTTATTTTTCATTTACATTTATTTCCTTCAGCAGCATTTTAAAGTAACTGGCAGTCTGGGAGCTGGATGATATTATATCTACGATATATGGTCACTGTATAAATGTAGGCCAGAAACCATACAGAGGTCCAGAAAGAACTATCCATTATGCCCAATACAAACGGGGTGATTTAGTTTTATTTTGTATAAAAATACAATAATCGAGCCTTTCTGATACTGAACATCAGGGGAACTACCTGATCAGGCGTCAGAAAAAAGAACCGGATCAGGAAATCCCTAATTTAATCCCAAAACAGCATCCGCCTCGGAGCTAAAGGACGCTTCATTCGCTCTTTGTGCTCCATTATCGTCATATTTATAGCAGCCGGTGGACCCAGAGACTCCACGTTATGCCCAGCGGGTGATCGCGCTGTGTGCCGTTTGTACCTTTGCCAAGTAAGATTGACACCTGAGGCCATCTCGCTGAAATCTAATCATGGCTTTGGCTGTGTTTGTGTTCCTCCTGCATCCTACGCCGCATGCTCTCTGCTGCCAGCTAGCCTTCAGCCAATTCTCTTCGATTACTGCGAAGCGCCGCAATTACGGCCTTTCTCCACCGATAGGCTTCGTCAGGACGCCGGTCTGGAGCAGATAAGCATGGTCAACCTATTGGCACCATGCTGCCTAATGCCAGGTGTGGGCTAGAGGGGTATAAAGCCCCCCGGCATTGAGCTATGGAGCAGTGAAAGAACTGTGTTCTCTGGAATGATGGATGGTTGGATAAGTTGGGGTGGTTATCATCATCCAGCATCTTGACCTCACTCATTTTTGCCTTGTCGCTGAATGCAATCAAATCCTCATAGCAGTGTTCCTCCAAAATCTAGTAGAAAGGCTTCTTACCTGGACAGTAGAGACTGTTATTTCAACAAAAGCAGGTTCCTTAACAACCTGTGCGATGATTTAGGCCTGCAGTTAGCATCCATGCTACTAGACTGATCGGATTTCAGCCTGACTAATCAGACTTGGTACTCCAATGCACGTCTGATTTAGTCAAACATGCATTTACACTTGGTAGTTCAATAAGTAGTCCGACTAATCTGACGAATTAGCCGGACTGCTTATTGTCCGATGCACTTCTGATTAGTCAGATGTGCATTGGACTAATCAGACGTGCATTTGACTAATCAGATGTGCATTGAACTATTACTTAGATGTGCATTGGACTAATCAGACATGCATTAGTCAGACATACGTTTACACTTGGTAGTCCAATAAGTAGTCCGACTAATCTGACGAATTAGTCGGACTACTTATTGTAGAGACGTGCATTGGACTAATCAGACGTGCATTAGTCAGACATACGTTTACACTTGGTAGTCCAATAAGTAGTCTGACTAATCTGACGAATTAGTCGGACTACTTATTGTAGAGATGTGCATTAGACTAATCAGACGTGCATTGAACTGATTACTCAGATGTGCATTGGAATAATCAGACGTGCATTAGTCAGACATACGTTTACACTTGGTAGTCCAATAAGTAGTCCGACTAATCTGACGAATTAGTCTGACTGCTTATTGTAGAGATGTGCATTGGACTAATCAGACGTGCATTTGACTAATCAGACGTGCATTGAACTGATTACTCAGATGTACATTGGAATAATCAGACGTGCATTGAACTGATTACTCAGATGTGCATTGGAATAATCAGACGTGCATTAGTCAGACATACGTTTACACTTGGTAGTCCAATAAGTAGTCCGACTAATCTACTTATAAACTACTTATTGTCTGACTAATCAGACGTGCATTGAACTACCAAGTGTAAACTCATGTGGCTGAAATCTAATCACGTTACAATACAGATACTAGTCACATAAAGTGACAAGGTGACCAGATTCTTATGCTTTTAGCACCTCCATCACCTTCAAGAACTGCCTAATATCTCCACCCCCTGACAGGAGCCACTGACACCAGATCTTCACTGTTCAGATTGATGTTATGGCTGCTCAGTGAAACGGACCTTTTTATTATACAGTAATTTTTCTCAAGCTGAGCCAGCCAGACCTGAGCTGGTCCAAAATTCCAGCTGGATTAATTAGGGTGGGGCCTCGGTCTGGAGTCTGGAGTTCTGATGGGGTGTCTTAAGCAGAGGGGTTCCTCTTCTCCGGCTGAAGCTAGCCAGCAGTGAAGACGCGACGAGGTGCTGAAATCTGGAAGGCAGATGAAGAACAACTACTTTTAGATGCTCATCTTAAGCAAATCGATATTAATCCATCTCGCTCTCCGAAAAGGAAACCTGGCACCATGCCATCTCATGATGAGCAAGACTAATCCAGCACACAGCTAGCCCACAGCAACACCACTGAAACGCTCGGCTGGCTGCAGATCTTTGTGGGCAACTATTCTAATGAATGCAAATGAATGCTCACGCAGAGCTCTTCTAGTCCCTGTAGAGAAGAAGTACTGCCAATAGAATAGGACTCTCTGAAGCAGATAAACATGATGAACCTATTGGTACCATGCTGCCTAATGCCAGGCGTGGGCTAGAGGGGTATAAAGCCCCCCAGCAGCAGCATTGAGCTGTGGAGAACTGCTGTGTTCTCTGGAATGATGGATGCTCCATCTAATACTTTTAGTTTGGATAAGGTGATGATGGAAGGTGGTGCTCCATCTAATACTTTTAGTTTAGATAAGGTGATGATGGAAGGTGGTGCTCCATCTAATACTTTTAGTTTGGATGAGGTGATGATGGAAGGTGGTGCTCCATCTAATACTTTTAGTTTGGATAAGGTGATGATGGAAGGTGGTGCTCCATCTAATACTTTTAGTTTGGATGAGGTGATGATGGAAGGTGGTGCTCCATCTAATACTTTTAGTTTGGATGAGGTGATGATGGAAGGTGGTGCTCCATCTAATACTTTTAGTTTGGATGAGGTGATGATGGAAGGTGGTGCTCCATCTAATACTTTTAGTTTGGATGAGGTGATGATGGAAGGTGGTGCTCCATCTAATACTTTTAGTTTGGATGAGGTGATGATGGAAGGTGGTGCTCCATCTAATACTTTTAGTTTGGATGAGGTGGGGTGGTGATTATCCATTGTCTTCCCACAATGCCTTATCAATGCCCTCGATTTCAGATGAACGTCTACGAACCACTGGACATTCGGTCAGGTATGTCCAAGCTGGGAAATCAGTGAGTCTTCCTTTATCGCCTGCCTACACATCTGAGCCCCCCAGGCCTTCACCGGTGGGCTGAATTCTTAACGTATGCCGAGACTCTCTCAGCGAATCGTAAACAGAGCTTGGCGGCCGAGGTTGTTTTGATATCCACAGGAAGTCGATCCATGCCCTTGTTTACAGCCTAGCCATCTTCCTTCCATCCGATTTTGTTTCCTCAAGCACACGAGTGAACCCGTCTGCCAAGCTCGACCACCTCCCTCCCTCACTTTCCCTCTCTCATTTCCGACAGGGTCCTGCCGCAGGTCGGCCCCTCAGCTCTGGGATGCGTTCATCCAGCTGACAGGGCCTGACTGAGGAAGGGTTGTCTAGATCTGGGAGAGAGCACAGGCGTGGCAGGATCAGCAACTGAGGCCGAATGTGCTCGATGTTCTGTCCAGTCTAGCTCTGGAACAGTCCCGACGAAACTGCTACCAGTCAGTAGTTTAGACTGAGCTGCTGTTCTAAGACGCTTTGATCTAAAGGCTTTACTCTAGATGTTTGAACATTGCATTTAAGATTTGAACATTATTGAGGTCAGGTACTGATGTCATGGGATTGGTTCTGGAACTCCTCCCAGAGGAGCATGATTGCCCCAAACAATTCTAGCTTTGTTCAGTGGTTCAGCTCTATTGCTGTAGCTCTTCTTTAAGATGTTAAATGGAGCTTCGTCACTCCACTGGTTCAGCTTAGTAGTTCAGTTCAGTGGAGATCCTTCACTCCCAACTTATCCCAAAGTAGTTTAATGGAGCTCCATTGCTGTAACACTTCCTAAAGATGTTTAATGGAGCTGCATCACCACTCCAACTCATCCCAGAGAAGTGCAGTGGAGTAACACCACCACTCCAATTATATTTCCGTGGAGATCTTTCAGCACATCCCAAAAAACATCACTGGAGTAACACCACCAGGGTGGTACAATGGAGATCCATCACTCCAACACATCCCAAAGTAGTTCAGTGGAGTGCCATCACTCCCAACTCATCCCAAAGAAGTTCAGTGGAGATCTGTCACTCCCAACTGATCCCAAAGACATTCAGTGTAGATCCTTCACTCCCAACTGATCCCAAAGTAGTACAATGGAGTGCCATCACTCCAACTTAGCCCAAAGTAGTTCAGTAGAGCTCCATCACTCCAACTCATCCCAAACCCTAGGAACATTGCTGGGAGGACTGGATTGCATTCAGCCACAAGAGCATCAGTGAGGTCGAGTTATGACGTTAAATGATTAGGTACTGGATGGAGCTCCATCAATCCAGAGATCTCAGTTGAGGACTCCACTGCTCCACATCCATCTAGCCCCGCCTGGCATTGGGATTGGTGACCTGAGGATCATGTGTGGCTGCTCTGTTGTGTTTATAATAACATAGAATAGAGCTGTTGTATCCAAACTTATGATTGTGAGTGTGTGTGTTTGGCGCTCTATGTGTGTGTGTGTGTGTGGTTTCTAGAGACTGATTAAGTCCTGTCCTAAAGAGGATTTTCAATCGAAAATCCCCATTGACCGTGTAATTTAGTCTGAGACTAAGCTTAATCCGAGGCCATAAATCCGGCCCTATGTGTGTATGTTTACACCATTTATGCCTCTGTGCTGCCTGTTTATTTGTGTGTATGTGTGTGTATGTGTGTGTAATCTGTTTCCAGGAGAGTGCAGAGCCTAGATTTGTGTGTCGGCATCCAGGCCATTCAGAAAGTGAGCTGGTGTGAGAGGAAGAGTTACGTGCAGTATGTTGGCGAGTGTGTGAGGGTGTGTGTAAGGTGGTGATGAAGTAGAAGAAAGCTGAATGGAGTGCTGCTGGGAGCTCGGGGGATTTGGAGGGGGTGGGGGTGGGGGTGAAATAATATTTTGTGAGAGAAAAACCTCTCCTATGCACTAACACTGAGGGCCATTCTTTTCCCTAAGACACTATGGCATTTGTTGAGTCTCCTCTATAAAGGCAGTGCTGGGTGGTGGCAGGAGTGAATAACAGCTCATCTTTTGTGTAAGTGGAATCCAAACTCAGGACCCCCCCAGCAGCCTCTGTTGAGGATCCTATAGCCAAACAGAACGCCATTGTGTTTGGCATGGTAGTCTGGGGCACATTGGCCATACTATAGTGGTGGTGGTGGGGGTTGAGGTTATAGTGGGCCGTGGGTACCTTTGTGAGAGACTGAGAAGGGACTTAGTGCTGAGGATAATCAGATGTTTTGGGTGTTGTAGCGCTGTTAGGCCTGCACGATGTGGATGAAAAACTAGCATTGTGATTATATTCCTAAATGTTCCAGTTGATAATTGATAATAATTGATTAATTCAGTATATCACAAAGTAGAACAGCAAACACAAGCCCCATTAAAAAACCCTAGATTGTATACCATCATATCTACAGTCCAAAACATCAGCCGCTATCAGTTAGTATGAGGGTCTCTCATTGTTAGTGACAGTAACTGCGTGTGTAACTACCTTCACCATGTTTGGAGGCTGTGCTTTAGCCTGGCTAGCTCTCACTGTGAGCTGTAACAGTGTGTGAAACTACCTCCACCATGTTTGGAGGCTGTGCTTTAGCCTGGCTAGCTCTCACTGTGAGCTGTAACAGTGTGTGAAACTACCTCCACCATGTTTGGAGGCTGTGCTTTAGCCTGGCTAGCTCTCACTTTGAGCTGTAACAGTGTGTGAAACTACCTCCACCATGTTTGGAGGCTGTGCTTTAGCCTGGCTAGCTCTCACTGTGAGCTGTAACAATGTGTGAAACTACCTCCACCATGTTCGGAGGCTGTGCTTTAGCCTGGCTAGCTCCCACTATGAGTTGTAGCAGTGTGGGAAACTACCTCCACCATGTTTGGAGGCTGTGCTTTAGCCTGGCTAGCTCCCACTATGAGTTGTAGCAGTGTGGGAAACTACCTCCACCATGTTTGGAGACTGTGCTTAATCCTGGCTAGCTCCCACTATGAGTTGTAGCAGTGTGGGAAACTACCTCCACCATGTTTGGAGACTGTGCTTAATCCTGGCTAGCTGTGAGGTGTTGGTCTGTTGCTTTATCACAGCCACCAAAAGAAGATTCAAGTGACATCTACACACAACTCAGTCATTAAACACACTTACTATGATATTATGTGCACAGGCATATCATAATATTAAGACCACCCCTGGTTTGGAATGAGCTCAGGCCATTCTAGCTGTTATTAGCCTCATTTCACTCAGTTCTTCAATGTTCAGGACCCCGCAGGACTGACCACCACAGAGCAGGTAGTATTTGGGTGGTGGGTTTTGGCTGCAATATCCATATAATATATAAAATAATGTGAGTATGTGTAAGTTTGTGCCCGTACTCCCCTATGATATATATGCAAAATGATTACTGCTACTCATAACCATTTGCTGCTACAATGGACAGATAGCAAATGATTCTGGCCAAATATGACCCACTTTTGGGTGATTTATGGCAATAGTAAATGTATTGTGGGTCAAAACCAGCTCAGTTGTAGCTGTTACCGTTTGTCAGGGCATTTGAACTCTTGCCCACATGCAGCCTACCACGTAGAGTGCTTTGCCTTTTGGCCAAAACTGGCCTAACCGTAGCCAACTGTGACTATGTTCTGGCACCCAGACTCGGAGAAAGTCATGGCCGCCAGTCCACTGCCGTCTGTGTGCTGGATAAAAGTGTAGTAAGTGTGGGCCAGAACTGAGCCGTGATTCGTTTGCTGTCTAGGCAGTAATTAACAAGTGATTTCTGTCTGTCTGGAGCCGTTTGCCTTTTTGCATGTTTTAAGACGTGAGTTTTGTTTTCACTGGAGCTGAAAATCTCCAAAATCATATTTCTAAATCTAATTAATCTAAAATTTTACTGTTATTTTTTTATTTGTCTCCCATTTTTTTGTTGCCAGTTAACCCACCTGTTCATGGTTACCCTTAGCACAAGCATTGCTTCCGGCACTGCCAGCCACCGCCTCTTTCCGAACTGCCAGCAATGAGGCATTGCCGGGCAGCCGACCTGCTCGGATGAAAGCTTAGTGCCCAGTGGTAGAGTGCCCAGCTCTACCACACCAGCTACCACTCTTTGTTTGTTGCATGTGCTGGCCAACATCGCTTTAATAGATGATGATGATGATGATGAGGGGAGAGAGCTCCATCTACCCGACTGGAGAGAGCACTGCACATTGTGCTCTCTGTGAGTCTGGCCGCTGATGGCAAAGCGACAAGGCTCAGGAATCAAATCAGGGGATTGTATTAGACCACTGAGCCACTCGGAGCCCCCCCTTAAGATTTAATTTTAATGATAGAAAGCATGTTCCACCTTAAAATATTGACTCACTTACATCTTGCTGCCTGTAATGTTTGCACCTTTAAGGATGGAATGTAAAATTCCAGTTAGAAACGGGTACATGAGGTGTAGCCATGTTTGTTTACAGTGCACTGAACTAGAATGAAGAAGGCTTATACTGAGGTTTTGTGACGGGGTGCTTCCGTTGTCTGCTGTTACACAGACTACAGAAGTCTCTTTTTTGTTTTGGGAGAGTTTAGGGATGGTTTGCTGGATAGTAAGCCAGACATACGCTGTTTTTGACATCTTGAAATCTTCGGTGATAACTCATACTGGACATCTGAATTGTTCGCTGTGTACGGACAAAGCCTGTACTGTACGGAAGTTGGTAGTCCGAATGACTTGCTGCGATGAAATGCTGCCCGTAGGCAGAGTATTGCCTACATTCAATCACTCAATTCAGCCAAATGTGGTGCTTTGTATATCAAGAATGAGCTAGCTGTGCTAACTTGTGCCATGCGTTGCTCTGAAATTCCATGAAGAAGAAGGGAAAGTACCCACAAGACCCACAAGAGGCTGTGAGAACAAGGACAATGCAGTGAGTGAATTGGAGGTAAGCTATGACTTGACTGCGGATGTGTTTTGGGGTCAATCGTATAGAGGCCAAAATCTAGTAGAAAGCTCTTCTCTTTTCCTGGACAGTAAAGACAGATAAGGATCAGCTCTTTTAAATACCCTTGATTTTAGGAGAATAAACAGGCGTCCCAATACTTTTGTCCAAATACGGTAGTTTTTGATGGAGCTCCCCAAGAACCTTCTGGGTACCATTCGAAAAGTTTTTTTGTCCTTGCTTTGGTCTCCTGTTATACTCTTAAATGGAAAGCCACCTAAAAGGGTTCTCCCCACCATGCCATAGAAGAACCACTTTAAGTCCTAAAAAGAGCCTTTTTGAAGAGTATGTCGCTTCGTAGAACCTTGATATTTTGTATTTGAGGTGTAAGAGTGTGAAGAACCATTTACGTCACATTACCTTGAACCCTTCAACTGGTAGAGAAGCTTCACATTACATGTAGGTTCTTTAAAAGTGGCGTGGTCTGAGAACTTCTCCTCAGCTTGAGGAAACCTATCAACAATGCAGTGAGTGAATTGGAGGTAAGCTATGACTTGACTGCAGATGTGTTTTGGGGTGTCAATCTGTGTTCTGAGACTCAACATTCAGCATAGAAATCAGTTCGCGAGACTGCTCAGACTGCGAGAATAGTAGCCCAAATTTCGGACTAGTCGGAGGACTAGTTGGATTTCTGACTGCTCACTTTCAGCTCATTTGGGCAGTTCATCGGGCATCATTGTCCCTCTCACATTGCACGTCAAACACCAGCCAATCACACTCAACTTCAGACCAATCCTGAAATTCAGTCGGCTATGAGCAAATCGGGTTTGAAAACGGGCTACAATCGCACAGTGTCTGCCTGGCTTACACTGTCTACTCCACATTTTGAGCTTCCCATGTTCCAGTCCCACGAAGGGGGTGGTACGAACTAGGGGCCAGTCACTGAAAACCCCACTGGTGTGAGCGTACTTGAGTAAGGGTTACGAGTGCATCTTTTATTTTTTCCTTTTAATCATCATTAGCATATTATCCTTAACATGCCTCAAAGTATTCTTCTCCGAAGTCCCCCAGCTCCGCTCAGACGCATGAATGAGCTGTAAAGCAGAACAGTGTGGCTTTTCTCTTTATCACTCTGGAGGACACAGGCACTTGGAGGGGATGAGTGCCATTGTTTTGGTGGTCAAGAGGAGGTGTTGGAAAAGCCCTGGAGCAGCCTGGTGCTGGAGAGGCTGGAGAGGCTGGAGAGGCTGGAGAGGCTGGACACACAGCCAGGGATTCCTCTCGGAGACCCGCGCTGAGACACACACGGCCGCGCCGCTTTGTTCCACCGTCTCCTGTTGAGAATCAATTAGGCAGTCCCTCCCCTCGCTGAGTGCCAGCGCTCGGAGAGCATGAATAGGGCCGACTGTCCCTTCAGCTCAGGGGCCACCCTGAACGCTGTCACTTACCGCTCTAACCATGACCATCTGCACACAATAGAGCACTCAGTGTAATCCACATGTATATTAGGCACTGCGGTACAGCCATCATTCGACAAAAATCAAGCATACATTGTTTTCCAAGGCTAAAGCAATCAGTGGAGATGCTTATTAGCATTAGCATTGTGCTAATTTAACTGCCTCAAACTGTGTGGAGCAGCTATGCTAAGTAAGCTTCAGTTACTTGTTTGCTGCATTAGCCTCATAGCTCCTGTCTTGGCTGACGGACTACGTTCTGTGTCCAAATGTTTGTGGACACCCCTTCTAATGAATGCTTTCAGCTACTTTAAGTTGCACCAGTTGCTGACACTGCTGACATTGTCTACTCCCTGTTGAGAAGTACTGCCAATAGAATAGGACTCTCTAGAGCAGATAAACATCATTAACCAGCTTTAAGCTGTGTTAAAATGATGTTCTCTAAAATGATGGATGGTGGAGCTCCATCCAGTACTTCATCCATACCTCATCCAACATCATGTCCTCATTAGCATTTCTTGTCGCTGAATGCAATCAAATCTAGTAGAAAGCTCTTCTCTTTTCCTGGACAGTAAAGACAGTTAAGGATCAGCTCTTTTAAATACCCTTGATTTTAGGAGAATGAACAGGCGTCCCAATACTTTTGTCTAAATACGGTAGTTTTTGATGAAGCTCCCCAAGAACCTTCTGGGTACCATTCGAAAAGTTTTTTTGTCCTTGCTTTGGTCTCCTGTTATACTCTTAAATGGAAAGCCACCTAAAAGGGTTCTCCCCACCATGCCATAGAAGAACCATTTCCAGTCCTAAAAAGAGCCTTTTTGAAGAGTATGTCGCTTTGTAGAACCTTGATATTTTGTATTTGAGGTGTAAGAGTGTGAAGAACCATTTACGTCACATTACCTTGAACCCTTCAACTGGTAGAGAAGCTTCACATTACATGTAGGTTCTTTAAAAGTGGCGTGGCCTGAGAACTTCTCCTCAGCTTGAGGAAACCAAAAGTGGCACAACGCTCAAGGAAGCATTTCTATCAGCTTCGTTTTTTAAAGAGTGTAGCATGTCGCTCTCGCCGTGGTTCACTGGTAGTTACGCTGCTGTCAGACGGGCCTCAGTCTGAGCCCTGCTGAGTTTGGGCTGTAGGCCGTTTCTCAGAGACTCTAATCCAGGAGTGAGCTTTACAGGCCAATTATACGGCCGTCGCTTCTCTTCAGAGCTCGGCCCAGACGTTGATTCTTCGTTTTTTTTTAAGAACACTTTTAGATCCTCATGCATTTTTAAGTCATAGCCCGCTGCGATGGAGTTGTTTTGCCCGTGCTTATTAAATCAGACGGCCTTTTTTATTTTATTTTATTAATGTATGTATACGCCTGGTGTGCATCCCCACTGGACATCTTAATTCCTAGACTCCCTCCTCCGCTGTAGAAGATGCAGGGTTCCAAAACGGTCAGTCTGAAGCTCAGCAGATTTACAGCTATAGTGGGAACTCTGGGACACTTCTTGGCTCCTTTAGTGGGGAGATTTTAGTGGGGGTTATCAGATTGTTGGACGTTCTTAAAACTTCAAAACTAGGTTCTCTGAAGGACATCCTGAAAGCCCGAAAGTGGAACTTCCCTATATGGACAAAAGTATTGGGACGCCTGCTCATATATTGTTTCTTCCAGAACAATGGTGGCAGTGAAGGCTCAGCGGTACAAGCACCCGGATATTGATGATAGGATTGTGGGTTTGATGCCCTGGTTTGCCACGCTGCCAGTGTGTGTATGTGTGTTTACTGTACAGCTGGGGTAAATGGTTGGGATGGGTGTCCAACACAAATGGTGAATATGTTTGTCTTGTCTTGTGACTGGAATTTTTGTCCACCAGATTAGATCGCTGAACTGTCGGTTCTGTGTCTGCTCCCATTCAGAGCTTTCCAGTGGATGTTTCTTTTTTGAAGGCTCTTTGCATGGACAGATGTCTTCAAATGTCTTTTTACAATGGTCCAGACGTTTGCTCTGTTTTCATGTGTAGACATTGAAGCAAAGGTCTGGATGTCTGAAGGTCTTGGAATGGCCTTAATTCCAAGGCCTCCCTCCTTCACTGTAGAAGATGCAGGGTTCCAAAAGGGTCAGTCTGAAGGTCAGCAGATTTACAGCCATAGAGGGAAAGTCTGGGACTGTTCTCAGTCCAGCTGTATGATGTCTTTTAGTATTTTCGTCCCTCAGATTAAACCTCTAAACTCTCGCCACTGTGACTGGTCCCAATAAGAACCTTTTTCTGTGGACGTTCATTTACATTACGTGGTTCTTAGCGCTCATCAATGTCTTCTAATGTTTTTACGATGGTCCAGATTTTTGCTGTCCTCATGTGTTGACATTAAAGCAAAAGAAGACGTCTGGACGCCTGAAGGTCTTGTAGGGAATGGCCTTAATTCCAAGCCTCCCTCCCTCACTGTAGAAGATGCAGGGTTCCAAAAGGGTCAGTCTGAAGGTCAGCAGATTTACAACCATAGAGGGAAACTCTGGGACCATTCTCAGTCCAGCTGTTTGATGTCTTTTAGTATTTTCATCCCTCATATTAAACCTCTAAACTCTCGCCACTGTGACTGATCCCATAAAGAACCTTTCAGTGGATGTTCCTTCATATTACGTTGAGGTTCTTGTGAAATTTGAAGGTTCTTCACACTCATCGATGTCTTCAAATGTTTTTACGATGGTCCAGATTTTTGCTGTCCTCATGTGTTGACATTGAAGCAAAAGAAGACGTCTAGACTCCTGAAGGTCTTGTGGGAACGGCCTTAATTCCAAGGCTCCCTCCTCCGCTGTAGAAGATGCAGGGTTCCAAAACGGTCAGTCTGAAGGTCAGCAGATTTACAGCTATAAAGGGAAACACTGGGACCATTCTCAGTTTTAGTCCAGCTGTATGATGTCTTTTAGTATTTTCGTCCCTCAGATTAAACCTCTAAAGTCTCGCCACTGTGACTGGTCCCATAAAGAACCTTTCAGTGGATGTTCTTCCATATTACGTTGAGGTTCTTCACACTCATTGATGTCTTCAAATGTTTTTACGATGGTCCAGATTTTTGCTGTCCTCATGTGTTGACATTGAAGCAAAAGAAGACGTCTAGACGCCTGAAGGTCTTGTGGGAACGGCCTTAATTCCAAGGCTCCCTCCTCCGCTGTAGAAGATGCAGGGTTCCAAAACGGTCAGTCTGAAGGTCAGCAGATTTACAGCCATAATGGGAAACTCTGGGACTGTTCTCGGCTTTGGGTTGTGGTATATTTCCACCCCTCAGATTAAACCGCTAAACTCCCGCCTTTGCTTTCATCCTACATCAGTTCACTGCGATTTTGCCAACAGCAAAAATCAATGTTATTATTTTTTCCAAAAAAAAAAAAAATCCCCAGGATTCCCATCCATCCCGCTGCTGTCAAACCTGTCAGCATCTCGAATGACTGGAGAAGGGTCACACTGCTGCTGCTGTTGTTGTTAACATCATCTTCTCCCACATGCTCTCTGCTCTTGGTGTGGAAATGACACAGATCCATGAGTGACACCTTATTCCTGGAACATGGTTGATTCTGGAGAATCCTTCCGATTCTGTGTCCAATTACAGTACTGTTCGTTCTCCTGCTTTATAATTAAAGGGGTCTGCTGTGGTGTGTTCTTCCAGGGTTACTCGTATTACAGCGGCGGGCCAATGTAGCGTTAGGAGTCTTGCCTAAGGACTCTCATTGGTGTACTGCTGCACAGCACCCAGTCCGGGAATCAAACCCCAGCCTCCCACATGGTGTGGTAGCTCAGTGGCAGGTACTGGTGTTATCTGTTGCACCACACCAACCACACACACTATTCAAATTCTTGGTTATGGTTTCAACATCTATACTGATGACATCAGCATTTTTATTTTACTTTCTGCGTAATTAAATGGTTGGGATGTGGGTTTGGTGTGAAGCTCTCCTTTCTAGAGAAGCTCACCCGGTGTTCGTGAATGGAAGCAGACAGTCCAAGAGCTTAACACCTCTAAAAGCTCCCTCACAGAAAGTTATTACACCAAATGGCTATGAATACACTGCCTAATGCCTGATACGCTGTTTTGCCGAAGTTGTCAGTCTAGAATTTGATCTAAAATGCGTTTAAAAATGATTCATAGTGGAAGAATACATACAGGGTGTGGTGCGGCAAAATAGTCCCTAAAGATTTGGCCATTTTGCCTCTATTTTCCCATGACTAATTGCTATTAGGGTGTTAAAAGGTCATAATAAGGCATGTCAAAGGTCGAAAAACGCTTTTTGGTAGATACATTTGACATGGTGAGGTTTTTTTTTCTTTGCTGGGAAGCATAAGGAAGCACTGAAGTGCCCAAAGAATCCACACATCCCACATCAGCTGCTGAAAGTTACCTTTTCCAAATATCCGTAAAGGATTCACATACTGAGTGTGTAAATTGTTGAGCCCTGCTGTAAATTGGCTGGTTTACGGCACTGCGGCAGCTCCCAGGAGCTGAATAGCATAGCATAGCACAGTAGAGCCTGGCTTTTAGCATTGTAACCAAAACATAGTCATTATTTTTGAGAAATTGCCTTGAGGCGGCAATTTTGCTTACAGACTGGCTACGTGACTGACCAAGAAGCTCACCCAGTGTTCGTGAATGGAAGCAGACAGTCCAAGAGCTTAACACCTCTAAAAGCTCCCTCACAGAAAGTTATTACACCAAATGGCTGTGAATACACTGCCTAATGCCTGATACGCTGTTTTGCCGAAGTTGTCAGTCTAGAATTTGATCTAAAATGTGTTCAAAACGAACAAAATGCTCCAAATGTGTTTTACAACCCTGTTTACCACCCTGTTTACCACCCTGTTACCTTACCTTGCATGCCAAGTTCCTTTTTATGGTGGGCTTGTGAAAACAATGATGAACCGTGTCCGTGTGGAGCCCTGGGGTGCAGGCTATTGCAGACGGGCCACAGAGGCCTGCTGTCATGCCTGTCGCTGATTTGAAGGCGCCCGGTCGTTTTAACTCATCCTCCGACTCAAGGCTTTTTTTATCAGATAGCAGATGTTTTCCCTCTGGTGTGTGTGAGAGAGAGTGTGTGTGTGTGTGTGTGTGTGTGTGTGTCATTGGAAGGTAAAGCTTTTGTCTGTGTGTTAGTGAGCGTGTGTGCTATGGACTGTAAATCCAGCTGTGCTTTGTTATCATGTGACGTCTGAATAGAAGTAATTGGCGACACACTGTACTGCGGCTCCATTCAGTCCCTTGTTATATAAACACACACTCTCTCTCTCTCTCTCTCTCTCTCACACACACACACACACACACACTATAATAAGAATATCTGGCTTTAGTTTGAATTTGATGACCATACACTGTACTGGAACTCCATTCTGTCCCCTGTTGTATAAACACACCCCCACGCAGCTTCTTGGCTGCGGCCTCAATGAGCTATACTGTATGTGGCGCCAGCACAACTTAAAGGGGGAGTCCACCCATGTATTAAAATTTCAGCATAATTAAAAGCTTCCCGAACAAACTTATTCAGAATGGTTTGGTGTGAAATGCTCATTTCTGAAGACACTTACAGTCACATTCGCAGTGGTGGTGAATGGAGCCAGACATCTGAAGGTAAAGGTTTGGCTTGAAACATCATTTAAAATCCATTTATGGTGGAGGGATACATGCAGGGTGTTGTGTGGCCAAATAGTCCCCAAAGAAAACCTTTTTTTTTTTTTTAAATTTACCATTTACATTTTATATTTAAGGCATTTGGCAGATTTTACCATGATTTTACCATCGTCACCATTCCATATAACACTCAAAGGATATGTCTAGGTTCACTGATGGGTTCAGACAGTAAATAATGCAGTGTTTTTAACTGAATTATGCAGGAATTCTTAAAAAAAAAGGTCTTTAATATATTCCCCTTTAAGTGGTGCATATTGTACACACTCCTCACAGTGGGGATCAATGAAACCAGACGTCTGAAAAGTTTAATGCTCAAAAAATGCTCCCTCACAGAACATTATTACACCAGTTGGGTATAAATACACTGTCTGATGCCTGAGACAATGTTTTACCAGCGTGGTCTTTGGAAGATTTTGGGCCAAAACATGTATTCTTTAACATGGAAGAGTGGAATTCCCCTTTAATCAGTGCATATTGTGCACACTGTGTAGATATTTACGCACAAATACACACACACACACATAAAAACAGTTGGCTATGATCATTATCCTGCCATAAATTGTATAGAGCACCAGCTCTAACACTAATTAGCATGCAGATTGCTAATTAATGAGCCCACTCACTTCCATTCCCTGAAGGGCTTTACATACAGACACACACATGGACTGTGCTCTACTCCGTTAGGTCATAAACGGCTTGGTCAGTGGTGCATAGTCAGGCCAGGCCGTGGCAAGTCAGTCACAAGAGTGTCTCGGTCATTGTCAGGAGTGGGGGTTCGAGTACTCAGAGTTTTAATGAACATAATCAGTTACTAGATTTTCCTAAATAATTACACTGTGAAACTGAAGCTTTTATTGCTCCAAATGAAAGCTGTAATTTTAATGTATAAAGTTTAATTTAATGAAGTAATAACTAATAGAAAGCTTGGTTTCGGACGGAAATTCATTTTCATGAGCTATTTGTCTAATAATGTGCTTAAAACACCCCAAATTATTATTAATGGCCCTCACCAGCTCTGGAGTGGTGCAGCCGTCTAAGCGCTGGCTCGGTCATCGGGAGGTTGCAGGTTCTAACCTTCTAATCAAGAGTCCAAGTAAGCATTGCTCTCCCTTGATGGGTATGGTGGCCCTACTAGCCACCAGCTCTGGATTGGTGCAGCCGGTCATCAGGAGATTGCAGGTTCTAACCTCATAATTCCACAATCATCTGTGATCGAGAGTCTATGTAAGCATTGCTACCTCTGGATGAGTAGGATGGCCCTACCTAACCACCAGCCATTTAAAAGCTTCTGATTAGCGTAGACATCTAAGTGTAGGCTCAGTCATCAGGAGGTTGCAGGTTCTATCCCTCAGGTGCCACAGCCATCCGTAGCCAAGAGTCCAAGTAAACATTGCTTTGCCTGGGTGAGTAAGATGGCCCTCCGAACCACCAGCTCTGGAGTGGTGCAGCCATTTGTGTTGGCTCAGTGTTGGGAAGGTTGCAGGTTCTATCCCAGTGATACCACGGTCATCTGTGGACAAGAGTCCAAATCAGCATAGCTCTCTCAGGTGCATAGAATGCCCCTTTAAACCATAATTTCCTGAGTGGCACAGCTGTCTTGATTCTGTTATCAGGTTGTTGTAGGTTCTAACCCCAAGATGCCACAGCCATCCCTCTGGAATGGGTTAAAGGGCCCTCTGACCACCAGGGACACAGCCGTCTAGTGTTGGCTCTATTATCAGAAGGTTGTAGGTTTAAACCCCTGGTGATCCTACAGCAATCCACAGCTGAGAGATAAAAGCTAAAAAGCATTGCTCCTGCTAGGTGGGCAGGATGCCCCACTTAACGACCAGCTCCTGAGTCATTGAGAGGTTGCAGGTTCAAAACTCAGTAATGCTATAGCCATCTATTGCTGGGAGTCCCAGACAGCACCAAATACATGTTAGGCAGTGTGGGCATCTTGTAGCTGTGTGACGGAATTAGCAGCTAGCGTGCATATCCAAGAGTGTCGGCCGCGTTGCTAACACAAGTGCTTTGAAAGCAGTGTGGCGAAGCAGAGTGGTTCCAGATACTGGTGTAAAATGTGATCCATTGACCTCCTGGGTCAATGTATATTGATGCTAACCTGCTAACAACCATTAAAATTGCTTATTCCCTCAAAATGAGGAAATCAGGTTTTCTAAACCAGTAGGTTTTGCAGTGTGAGGACAAGTGGTTGGACCCACTTTTTGAAAACCACTGGTTCAGAAACCCCAAATTGCTCATATTGAAGGTATAAGCATTTGAACGGCTGTGTTAGCACGTTTCGCACAGCCTCCCGAAGCCCAAAAGCTCGGGCATTAAATAACAGAGATGTTACGTCGGGTCAAGGTGAGACCCAGCTCCTCTTTTTAACATACACACACACCCCTGTCAGCTCCGTGTGTGGCACTGTCCTGACGTTTTTGGGATAGGAACATCATTTGATATGCAGTGGCCGGCCCCATGGCTATTGCACAACACACACACACACACTCTCCTGTATCAAGTTCGTCCCTTGCGCGATCGTAGCTAAGGACACTCGCTGCTTGTGTGTGCGTGTGTGTGTGTGTGAGTGTATATATGTAAGTGTGTTTGTGTGAGTTTGTGTGTGTGTGGTGCCTCAGGCGGGCCAGAGGGGGATAGGGCCCTGTGGCGGAGCTCCGTACTGGGGCCTATTGCTGCCTGCCTGCCTGTTTGCCGGAGGGCTGTGTGTGCTGCTCCAGTGACTTGGCTAACGAACTCCAGCATGATTCAGCAAAACACACTCACACACACACATGCACTCCTGATCACGTAGCGCGCGGTCACTTATTAGCATCACAAAGCCTCGGTAAAGCCTCTCATCTTGTAGATTTAAGCCTTTCAGGAGAGCCGCAGTGGTGTGAATGTCACTTTACTGAGAGATTCATTTACATTGATAAAGAGCATGTGCTCTCCAGCCTGCCTCGAGCTGGTGGCCAGAGTCATGTGGCCATATGCTGCCTTCATTCGCTACATGTACAAAAGTTTGTGGACGCCCCTTCTAATGAACGCATTCAGCTACTTAAAGACACGACCATTGCAGAGACAGACATACAAACACACACACACACACACACACACACAGCTTGTCTAGTCCCTGTAGAGAAGTACTGCCAATAGAATAGGACTCTCTAGTGCCAGGTGTTGGCTGGAGGGGTATAAAAAAGCCCCCCCAATATGGAGATAGGACCATTATTATTAAATTACTATTGAATTGTTCTCAGTGACTATGGAAAACATGGACAGCGCAACTACGTCTCTACGCTGGCTGGTTGCTGCGCTGTACTGTAGCTCCGCCCATCCCCGTATGTTTTTGTGACAAAACCCCGCCCCTTCTTTCTCTGCTAAACTGTTTTTCCATATTCAGTGTCTCTAAATTCCATTTTAGTGTGTGCTAAAATGTCCCATTTTTATTTTTCCCCAGAAATCCGTTTTTAACCCTTACTTTGCTCTGTCATAAGAAGGCGGGGCTACACTCAGGAATGAAGTGATTGACAATGAGTGATTGCAGCCTTGGCTGGAGGAGACCTGCTGTCTGCAAGACTTGCGTGGAGTTGTAGAGGAACTTACATGACCTTCACTTTTACTGTTGGAGTGTCCACTTACAGGACAAATTGGGAATCCAGGGGGATTTCAGGCGCTAAAGCTCAATGAAGGCGGTCTGAGACACTAAGGCTTGGTCTAAGAGAAGGGAGCGGGTCTGCAAATGAGTAGACTCTGGCTCCACCTGGCTTCAAAATGTGTACCAAGGGACGGTGTGGGTCATCCTACCCCCCGGACACATCCTATCCCCTCTGACGTCATCTTACAGAAAGACCATTTAGGACCCAATTCGTTAGCCAGCCGATATAGCTAGCTACATTGTTGTAGCTAGCTGTACTCAACTGTATTATCTATCATGCTACTAGTTAGCCAGTTGAGCGGGTCATCCTTGGATTGTGTTAGCTAGCATGCTTCTGGTTAGCCAGCCGAGTGTTTTTATCTAGTGGTAGTTGTTTGTTTTTTAGTGCTTTATTATTTTGTTTGCACGACAGCTAGCTTTACCTGTTAGTAGTAGCTTTATATGCCAGCATAGCAACAACAGTATTATATGGTTGAACTTTCTATGAAATAAAGTTAAATATTGACGGTTTATCCAGATAAAAACCTCTCAGTAATGATCAGTAAATATCTTTCCATGAATTTCAATCTGGAATATAAGTATGACACCCGCGTGAAGATGGGAAATTAATCACATGCGCAATTTTAACCAATGGAACAGTCGGGGGATAGGGATATGTGTGAACAATGGCGTCTAAATACAAGAACGCTACACTGTTGTAGCGGTTAGCATCTGCTCAGAATGGACTGATCACACTGCATGGCAATTAACATTAACGCTCAGCACTGAGATATGGATGTTCCCCTGAGTGGAAGTGACATGGGGGAGGGCTGAACTGGGACTGGAGCCATGTATATTAATGAGGTTGGTTTGGGTATAGAGCAGCTCGCCGGGGTTTCCCTTTGATTAATCACACCTGTTTTGGGGTAACTGGTAGGTTGCGAAAGTCACTCCGACATGTGGGGGTGGGTTTACTGGAATAGAGGCTTTTACTGTGGAATCCCTGACATTCATCATTCCCACATTTACCAGACCGTTTCTCTGGAAATGGAATTCCTCCCTTTTCTCCCTGGACTCGAGGTGGAGGCATCTGCCAGGAACAGAGCTTAAATAATTCCTGGAGACTGGAATTACAAGTCATTCACCTTAAAGAACAACACAGCAAGCAAGCAGGGAACAAGGGAGCAAGCATTCCCAGACTAGAGGGGTGGAAAGCCCCCCAGCAGCAGTATTGAGGAGCTGTGGAGCAGTGGAGGAACTGCTGTGTTCTCTGGAATGATGGATGGTGGAGCTCCATCCAGAACTTTTGGATACTGAGTTGGGGAGATGAGGGTGATGTGGGGGTGGTGATAATCATCCAACATCCTGACCTTACTAAAACTGAGTGCAATCAAATCCTCACAGCAATCACCTCCAATATTCTAGTAGAATCTAGCCTTTCTTCTCTGGACACTAGAGACAGTTACTCAACAAAAGCAGAATCAGCTCTAGCGAAGAAACACTAAAAGAATGAGGTGTCCAAATACTTTTGTCCTCAATTGTATTGCCTTCCCTCCTTCCCTCCAACCTTCTTTCCTTCCCTCCAACCATCCTTCCTTCCCTCCAACCTTCCTCCAACCATCCTTCCTTCCCTCCAACCTTCCCTCCAACCTTCCTTTCCTTCCTTCCCTCCAGACTTCCTTTGCTCCTTCCTTCCTCCAACCTTCCCTCCAACCTTCCTTTCCTTCCTTCCCTCCAACCTTCCTTCCTCCCTCCAACCTTTCTTCCTTCCCTCCAACCTTCCCTCCAACCTTCCTTTCCTTCCTTCCCTCCAACCTTCCTTCCCTCCCTCCAACCTTTCTTCCTTCCCTCCAACCTTTCCTCCAACCTTCCCTCCAACATTTCCTCCAACCTTCCTCCAACCTTCCTTTCCTCCTCCCCTCCAACCTTCCGTCCAAATACTTTTGTCCTCAATTGTATTGCCTTCTTCAGTTCAGCACTGCTTTCTGTTGTGTCCCCGTCCCTCCTGGATCTTATATCGCTCCCTCCTCACGTCACTTCTCTTAAAATAAAGATGCGCAGTGCTTGTCAGCAGCGTTATCTTCTCCTCTCATGAAGAAACAGGGACGAGGAGGCTTCAAAGATGGCCTCTAGTTCCACGCTGCGAAACACTGCGTCTTATGGACGGGCGGAGGAAGGGGGAAAAAAGCGGCTCTGACATTTCTGTTATCTTCCCGCTTCTTCTGCTGTCATGTCTGATATCTCGTGTTTATAAGGAGCTGCTTATCCCCTCCGTTCCCTGGAGCAGAACTGATGGTGTATGGCAGCGGTTGAGGCTGGCCACGCATTATTACCGATAGCCAGTCAAACACACTCTGCGCTCGGACCGGAAACTGGCCGAGACGCGAGCGCTGCCCTGATTGACTCTCAGATTCACACTCGGAGCGCTCGGCCTCTCTGTTAGCGCGTGACTAAGGCGTTCTCGGCTCTCGGTTCTTCTGCAGGGTGACATTTAGCAGGAGGTTTGGTGTTGGACTGAATCTGCGCTGTGTGTGACTGGAGGCCTGTTAGAGACAAGTGGCGTTCTCTACTCGCCGGTGTCTCACGCCTCTCGCTCCAGCCGGGCCCTCCAGCAGCAGGCGGGCGGAGATGTACCCGTCACTGCCGCGCTTCTATCAGATCACGCTCCTTCTCGGACTTTGGCGCGGGTGCTGGCGCTGCGGTTAGGAGCACGGGGCTGTGGATTCCAGGGGTTGTGGGGTCGAAAGAAGGCCACACTCGCGGGCATGGTGAGCTCACGGGGGGGGGGTGTGGGTGGGGGGGTGGGGGGTGGGGGGGGGGTGTGGGGAGGGAGGGTGGGAGGGGGATTCCGGCGGCCAACCTCTTTTTTCCTCTTCGTTCCTTCTTCATTTCTATCTCTCCTCTCTCTCCCTCTCTCCCTCTCTCTCTATCTCTCCCTTCTTTCCCTCTCTCTCTTCTAGTCCCTCTCTCCTCTCCCTCTCTCTCTATCTCTCCCTTTCTCTCCCTCTCGCTTTCTCTCTCTATCTCGTCCCTCTCTCTCTCTTCTCTCTCCCTCTCTTATCTCTTCTCTCCACTTCCCTCTCTCCCTCTCCTCTCACTCTCTTCTTCTCCTCTCCTCCTCTCTCGCTCTCTTATCTCTCTTTCCCTCTCTTCCTCTCTCTATCGCTCTCAGCTTTCCTCTCTCCCTCTCTCTCACGCCCTATCTCTCCCTCTCTCTCTAGCTCTCCCTCTCTCTCACATCCCCTCTCTCCTCTCTCTCTCTCTCTATCTCATCCTGCTCTCTCCCTCTCTTCATCACTCCCTATCTCTCCCCTCTCTCTCTATCTCTCCCTCTCTCTAGCTCTCCCTCTCTCCTCTCGTCTCTGCTCTCTATCTCTCCCTCTCTCCTCTCTCTCACTCCCTATCTCTCCCCTCTCTCTCTATCTCTCCCTCTCTCTCACTCCCTCTCTCCTCTCTCTGTCTCTCTATCTCTCCCTCTCTCCCTCTCTCTCACTCCCTATCTCTCCCCTCTCTCTCTATCTCTCCCTCTCTCTCACTCCCTCTCTCCTCTCTCTCTCTCTCTATCTCTCCCTCTCTCCCCTCTCTTCACTCCCTATCTCTCCCCTCTCTCTCTATCTCTCCCTCTCTCTCACTCCCTCTCTCCTCTCTCTCTCTCTCTATCTCTCCCTCTCTCCCTCTCTCTCACTCCCTCTCTCTCCCCCTCTCTCTCTATCTCTCCCTCTCTCTCACTCCCTCTCTCCTCTCTCTCTCTCTATCTCTCCCTCTCTCCCTCTCTCTCACTCCCTCTCTCTCCCCTCTCTCTCTATCTCTCCCTCTCTCTCACTCCCTCTCCTCTCTCTCTCTCTCTCTCTCTATCTCTCCCTCTCTCCATCCTCTCCTCCCCACTCCCCTCTCTCTCCCCCCCTCCTCCTCCTCTCTCTCTCTCTCTCTCTCCTCTCTCTCCCCTCTCTCTCTCTCTTCCCTCTCTCTCTTCCTCTCTCCTCTCTCTCTCTCTCCCTCTCTTCCTCTCTCCTCTCTCCTCTCTCCCCTCTCTCTCTCTCTCTCTATCTCTCCCTCTCTCTCCTCTCTCCTCCTCTCTCACTCCCTCTCTCTCCTCCTCTCTCACTCTCTCTCCCTCTCACTCCCCTCTCTCTCCTCTCTCTCTCTCTCTCTCCCTCTCTCTCGCTCTCTCTCTCTCTCCTCCCTCTCTTGTCCTCTCTCCTCTCTCTCTCTCTCTCTCTCTATCTCTCCCTCTCTCCCTCTCTCTCTCCCCTCTCTCTCCCCTCTCTCTCTCTCTCTCTCTCTCTCTCTTCTCTCTCTCTCTCTCTCTCTATCTCTCCCTCTCTCTCACTCCCTCTCTCTCCCCTCTCTCTCTCTCTCCCTCTCTCTCTCTCTCTCTTTCTCTCTCCCCTCTCTTGTCCTCTCTCTCTCTCTCTATCTCTCTCTCTCTCACTCCCTCTCTCCTCTCTCTCTCTCTCTATCTCTCCCTCTCTCCCTCTCTCTCACTCCCCTCTCTCTCCCCTCTCTCTCTCTCTCTATCTCTCTCTCTCCCCCTCTCTCTCTCTCTCTCTCTCTCTCTCTCTCTCCCCTCTCTTGTCCTCTCTCTCTCTCTATCTCTCTCTCTCCCCTCTCTCTCTCTCTCTATCTCTCTCCCCCCCCCCTCTCCCCCCCCCCTCTCTCTCTGGAGGATTAGATGAAACAGTAGCTAATCAGCAGCTCTGCAGAACTCTTTCTCTCTCGGCTGGTGATCAATTAAGATTCGCCACCACCGACAAACATCACACAGCCTTTCTGCACTCGTCTGAGGCCGCCCAGACAAGTGTGTGTGTGTGTGTGTGTGTGCATTAAACAGCTTAGCCCCTGTGGCATACACTTCTGTTCAAAGTTTGGAAAAACATTATTATTTCTGCTAAAATAATACAGAGCATTCTGCATGTTGTTACAACATCGTCGTTATTGTTTATCCATAATTAACAGATTAGGCTGTAATCATTTAGAGTGGGTTTGGTGCTAAAGAAACAGTCGGATTTGTTGCTCCAGAGAGTCCTATACTTTTGGCAATACGTCTCTACAGGGACTTTTTTAGCAACGAATGCAACTTAAGTTGGTGTGGCGCAACAGATAACACCACCACCAAATAACACCACCACCTGCCATTGAGTTACTACCACACCATGTGGGAGACCAGGGTTCGATTCCCGGTCTGGGTGACTATGCTGCGCTACACCAATAAGGGTCCCTGGGCAAGACTCCTAACACTACATTGGCCCTCCTCTGTAATACGAGTAACCTTGTAAGTCGCTCTGGATAAGAGGCGTCTGCTAAATGCCGTGAGTGTAAAGTGGCTGAACGCATTCGTTACAAGAGCTGTCCACAAACATTTGGCCATGTAGTACATATTATCATTATATCAGGGAATAAAAGGGATCTTAAAATGACATTAACCCACTATGGCCCGGGGGTTCGCCAGTTCGAATCCCCAGCTATGCCGCCGCTTTGCCATCAGCAGCCGGAGTCAGAGACAGCACAGTTGGCCGTAGTTGGCGCTCCCTCGCCTCCCTCGTCGCTCTTAAAGCGATGTTGGCGGCACAGGCCTTTGTGAGCCGGTGACTGTAATAAACCACATCTCACACCAAACCCCCGCTCGAAGACCCCCGTCTTAACCTCTGGATGTAGTACCTGCTCTTCCACTGGGCCCGCTCCAGTCAAGCCTGTTGGGGTAGAAAGCTGAACAGCGGTGCTCTGACAGCCAATGCGAACACAGACTGTGAGTCACTGCAGTTGTGGATGCAGAGCTCCAGGCAGTGCTCGCTGCGCTGAGTTGTGTGTATGTGTGTGTGTGTGTATGTGTGTGTGTGTGTATCTGTGTATGTGTGTGTGTCGTGCTGTCTCTGCCACTCCATTAGCAAGCGATTCCGAGATGTAGATTTGATGGGGCCTCCAGCTGCAATTACCTAATTGACGTCATGTTCTGGGATGTGTGGCGGCCTGACCTTGGGATAATCTGCGCTCACGTTCACAGCTTAGGTCTGATCTGAACCATTACGCTCCACTCTGGCCCACAGTTGTAGATCTTAAACCTGCTTTAGTGCTTAGTCGTGTCAGCAGTGAAGCCGCTCTGCTTTTTTTTTTTTTTGTCCTCATTTTTTATTCAGCACTATTCATAGTCAATTCCCAGTATGTCTGCTGCCGCTGCTGCTTCTGCTGCTGCTGGATTGTTTTACTGTACTGCGAATGCGAATGTAGCCCAGCCTCGTGTCTGCTGTTCTTCTGGATGCTGTTATTGCACTTGTAGGCTTCCTCCATAGTCCTGCAGCAGCACTGACGGGGTCTTCGGCTGCTGAACCTCCGAAGGCCGTTGATGGAGAGGAGCTTGGGTCTGGGCTCTTTACACGGTACACTGTTAAAGGTCTGAGTTGAGGAACCTCTTAAGGTGCTTTGAGGAACCTTTAAGGAACCCTTTTCTTCCTCCACAGGTTCAAAGGGAAGAACCCCTAAAAGTTCCTTAAGGGTTTCGCATAGCCACATTGGTTGCCGTAGTAACCACAGACACATACATTATTAACATCAATAAGTCATACTTTTCATAATTATTGCGTTCTTGAGGGTGATGAAGGGGTTGAAAGCTGGGAAATGGACGAGCGTAGGAATCTGAGACACTTTGACAAGTACCAGACTGTGATGTTCTAGACAATGACTGGGTCGGAACATCTCCAAAACATCAGGCCTTGGTCTTGGGGTGGGGTGTTCCCGGTTCGCAGTGGTCAGAGCCTACCAAAAATGTTCCAAGGAAGCGTCAGGGTCCAGCGACAGGGTCCAGCGACAGGGTCCAGCAATGCTCAAGTGAGGCCCTATCTCACAACTTACCAACTTCTGTTATCTAAACGCCGCTACCCAGGCAAAACACGCCCCATGGGCAGCCTGAGATCCGTCAGTTAGAGTATGGTTTGGGTGTGGGCCAGCTGAGCGTGTATGATAAGACATAAGTTTGTGGACACCTCTTCTAATGAACGCATTCAGCCGCACCCGTTGCTGACACAGATGTGCACATGCACACCCACACAAACAGCTTGTCTAGTGCCTGTAGAGAAGTACTGCCAATAGAACAGCACTCTCTGGAGCAGATAGGCTTGCATTGAGCTGTGGAGCAGTGGACGAACTGTGGACCCCACTGTAAGGTGGGGTGGTGATCATCATCCAACATCCTGACCTCACTACTACTTTTCTTGCTGAATGCAATCAAATCCTTACATCCACGCTCATGAAATCTAGTACATACTCCAACAAGAGCAGGATAAACTCTTTTTTAATACCAACACTGAATGAGCAGGTGTCCCAATACTTTTGTCCATATGGTGTACATTAAGCGCATGGACACACGTGCGTTTCTAAAGAGGACACATCATGCCGTGGGGTTAGTGTGTTCTAAAAGGGGGCCGTGAACTTCTGCTGACCTGACAGCGAGGTCAGGCCTATGGGTCACACATATACTAGAGCGTTGCGGGCGTTAGCACCCTTTCCGATTAGTCGCCCAGGCTGCGTTTATGGCTTTAGCGTCTCTGCTTTTGCACTGGTGCTGCTGAGAAGTATGTCACCTCGCTGACCCCAGTAGTAGCGGCCATCAGGAAGCCTGCATTTGTCCATACTTTAGACCATGTTTGAGTCATACGGGGTCAGAAACCACATCATCGGGTCTAGTAGACCCACCGAGATGACCAGCTAATATGTTGGGCATTTAGCTGGTTAGTTAACTGGGAAAGATAGCTTATTTAGCTAGCCTGCTCACAAGCTAGCTAGCATATCTAATGTACTTTTGTAACACCTGCAGAACACCCTGTAAACTATCAAGTGAATTAGCTAATTAGCTAACTTGGAACGTTATCTTGCTTAGCTAAAGATCTTATTTAGCTAGCTACATATGTTTGCTACATATCTACATCACCTTATCTACAATGCACCTGCTCACAAGCTAGCTAGCATATCCGGTATACCTGCAGAACACCCTGTAAACTATCAAGTGAATTAGCTAATTAGCTTTGAAAGTTATCTTGTTTAGCTAAATATCTAAACCACTTTATCTAGAATGCACCTGCTAACAAGTTAGCATATCCAATGTCCTTGTCTAATCTATGTAGAGCACCCTGTAAGCTATAAAGTGAACCAGCTAATCTGGCCATTGTTGAGCAGTTAGCTAGTTAGCCAACTTGAAAAATGACCTTATTTAGCTATTAATGACCGAATTAGCTTATGTAGCTAGCTGCAATGTTTTTGGAACATACCTGCTAACTTGCTAAACACCTTACACATCTTAAGGGGTCCTTTTTGGGGTCAAAGGGCTCTCTGGCTAGCCTGTACGTGTCTAATCCCTGTAGACCACCCTGTAGGTTATCACCATATTGTAAGCTAATTAGCTAACTTGGAAGTTTACCTTGCTCAGGTAATAATGACCTTATTTAGCTAACTACAGTTGTTTGGGATGTGCCTGCTAACACACTAGCAACCTCAGTGGTCATCGGCAGCTTCTGTGGTCATCACTGGCTACTAAGTGAGTTTAGGGGATAGGGGATAGGGTGATCGTTCTTTACACAGCTAAATCACCGTCTGTAAAAGTAGGCAGATAGGTGGCCGGGGTCTGGCTAACTGCGGTGGGCCTCTCCGGTTTAGCGTCAGTTTTTACTCCCGGTTCGCCACTGCTCGCACCCGTGACTGACAGGGCAGTGACGGAAGGCCTCGCCCGCCTGGGTAGACGGCGAAAATGAGCGAGTGATGAGGCGGAGGAGTGCGGAGAGCTGTCTGTCTAGCTGACAGAATCTGAAGCCTGGGGTATGCCAGCATGACTGAAGCTGCATGAGTCCACAACAGCCTAAAACTTTAATGACTGGGATTTGCATGGGCTTGCTGCGCAGCTTAGCGTTGCATAATGCATACAGATGCTCTTATACTACCGGCGCATTCCCGCTAATGAAATTACAGACGAACAAGAACAATATTATCGCTCGTCTTTCTCCAGGATTGTTCCCTCCGCTCCCGTTGTGACAGCGGCTTACACAGCACGCCACCTTCTTTCTCTTGCCCGTCACGTTCATTCGCCTCCTTTTGTTTCTGTCTATTCAATTGATTTCTTCAAAACGAGAGTGGTTTTGTAATGAACCTGTTCGACTCTCTGTACAAACCTCACTGTGTGTTTTGATTGGAATCTTCTGAACAGTTTTTTGGATCTGTTGAGGCCCGTCAGGGGAACTGCGGTGAGGTGAAACCGCCTCAAAACTAAACACATTTCTTAACAGAATGATCAAACCTGGACTGAGTTTCTCACAGCGTTTACTGTAACTGTTCCTGTGGCTGATTTCAGTCTGTAATGATTTCTGATAGACCACTTAAAGAGACAGTACAGCCAGAAAATTACAAAGTATTTACAGCACAAGTCCAGATCCAGTATGAAGCTCTAATAGCATTAATATACAGTATGAATCTTTAATAACATTAATATCCAGTATGAGACTTTAGTAACATTAATATCCAGTTTGAATCTTTAATAACATTAATATCCAGTATGAAGCTCTAATAACATTAATATCCAGTATGAATCTTTAATAACATTAATATCCAGTATGAAGTTCTAATAACATTAATATCCAGTATGAAGCTCTAATAACATTAATATCCAGTATGAAGTTCTAATAACATTAATATCCAGTATGAGAATTTAGTAACATTAATATCCAATATGAAGCTCTAATAACATTAATATCCAGTATGAAGCTTTAATAACATTAATATCCAGTATGAAGCTCTAATAAGATTCATATCTAGTATGAATCTGTAATAACATTAATATCCAGTATGAAGTTCTAATAACATTAATATCCAGTATGAGAATTTAGTAACATTAATATCCAATATGAAGCTCTAATAACATTAATATCCAGTATGAAGCTTTAATAACATTAATATCCAGTATGAAGCTCTAATAAGATTCATATCTAGTATGAATCTGTAATAACATTAATATCCAATATGAAGCTCTAATAACATTAATATCCAGTATGAATCTTTAATAACATTAATGTCCAATATGAAGCTCTAATAACATTAATATCCAGTATGAAGTTCTAATAACATTAATATCCAGTATGAAGCTCTAATAACATTAATATCCAGTATGAAGTTCTAATAACATTAATATCCAGTATGAATCTTTAATAACATTAATATCCAGTATGAGAATTTAGTAACATTAATATCCAATATGAAGCTCTAATAACATTAATATCCAGTATGAAGCTCTAATAACATTAATATCCAGTATGAAGTTCTAATAACATTAATATCCAGTATGAATCTTTAATAACATTAATATCCAGTATGAATCTTTAATAACATTAATGTCAAATATGAATCTTTAATAACATTAATGTCAAATATGAAGCTCTAATAACATTCATATCCAGTATGAAGCTCTAATAACATTAATATCCAGTATGAAGTTCTAATAACATTAATATCCAGTATGAATCTTTAATAACATTAATATCCAGTATGAGAATTTAGTAACATTAATATCCAGTATGAAGCTCTAATAACATTAATATCCAGTATGAAGCTTTAATAACATTAATATCCAGTATGAAGTTCTAATAACATTAATATCCAGTATGAATCTTTAATAACATTAATATCCAGTATGAATCTTTAATAACATTAATGTCAAATATGAAGCTCTAATAACATTAATATCCAGTATGAAGCTCTAATAACATTAATATCCAGTATGAAGCTTTAATAACATTAATATCCAGTATGAAGTTCTAATAACATTAATATCCAGTATGAAGCTTTAATAACATTAATATCCAGTATGAGACTTTAGTAACATTAATATCCAGTTTGAAGCTCTAATAACATTAATATCCAGTATGAAGCTTTAATAACATTAATATCCAGTATGAAGTTCTAATAACATTAATATCCAGTATGAGACTTTAGTAACATTAATATCCAGTTTGAAGCTCTAATAACATTAATATCCAGTATGAATCTTTAATAACATTAATGTCCAATATGAAGCTCTAATAACATTAATATCCAGTATGAAGCTCTAATAACATTAATATCCAGTATGAAGTTCTAATAACATTAATATCCAGTATGAATCTTTAATAACATTAATGTCCAATATGAAGCTCTAATAACATTAATATCCAGTATGAAGTTCTAATGACATTAATATCCAGTATGAAGTTCTAATAACATTAATATCCAGTATGAATCTTTAATAACATTCATATCCAGTATGAGAATTTAGTAACATTAATATCCAAAATGAAGCTCTAATAACATTAATATCCAGTATGAAGCTCTAATAACATTAATATCCAGTATGAAGCTTTAATAACAATAATATCCAGTATGAAGCTCTAATAAGATTCATATCTAGTATGAATCTGTAATAACATTAATATCCAATATGAAGCTCTAATAACATTAATATCCAGTATGAATCTTTAATAACATTAATGTCCAATATGAAGCTCTAACAACATTAATATCCAGTATGAAGTTCTAATAACATTAATATCCAGTATGAGACTTTAGTAACATTAATATCCAGTTTGAAGCTCTAATAACATTAATATCCAGTATGAAGTTCTAATAACATTAATATCCAGTATGAATCTTTAATAACATTAATGTCCAATATGAAGCTCTAATAACATTAATATCCAGTATGAAGTTCTAATAACATTAATATCCAGTATGAGACTTTAGTAACATTAATATCCAGTTTGAAGCTCTAATAACATTAATATCCAGTATGAAGCTCTAATAACATTAATATCCAGTATGAAGCTCTAATAACATTAATGTCCAATATGAAGCTCTAATAACATTAATATCCAGTATGAAGTTCTAATAACATTAATATCCAGTATGAAACTCTCATAACATTAATATCCAGTATGAAGTTCTAATAACATTAATATCCAGTATGAATCTTTAATAACATTAATGTCCAATATGAAGCTCTAATAACATTAATATCCAGTATGAAGTTCTAATAACATTAATATCCAGTATGAAACTCTCATAACATTAATATCCAGTATAAAGTTTTAGTAACATTAATATCCAGTATGAAGCTTTAATAAGATTCATATCTAGTATAAATCTCTAATAACATTGATATCCAGAATGAGGCTTTAATATCATTAATTATTAACAATAGGCATGTATTTAGAAAGAACTGGAATTACTGCATTACTAATATTAATATCATAATGGTATAAAATCAGTTTGTTCTGAAAACTCTGAGAGCTGTAAATTCTTATTGAACAGCGAATGTGAGGCAATGCGATTGGGCAGGGTGAGCACTCGGGAAGGTCTGTAATCCATTAAGCTGCATGGAGTTTTATGTGTTTGCGTCAGATCTCACAGCAGGGACATCTGAGTCTGATCTCCCTTCTTTTTTTAAACCACTCGTTTGTTTAGTAGCTGTTTATACAACCCAAAAACACATGTGTTCGATGGAGCCCAGCCCGGCCTAGTACTGCTGTGCTTTCCAGTACTGCACCGGTCGAAGCTCAGACCATGGGTAAGCCCCTGAATGTTGAGCTATCATGTTGGTGTTTTCTACACGCTTCATTAAAAGGGTCATTCCAGGCTTCTTTGGTAGAGACCGTTCGTCCTGTATAGAGCAGTTCCCCCTGGATTCACCCTGTCCTGCACATTTCAGTGCTTCCCCTGCTCCCAACACACCTGATTCACCTACTCAGCTCATTAACAAGCCCTTACAGAGTTGCGGGGGGTGGGGGGTCCAACTGTCCAAATGTTTGTGGACACCCCTTCTAATGAATGCATTTTGCTACTTCATGAAGCACCCATTGCATCACTGACACAGATGCACACCGCTTGTCCAGTCCCTGTAGAGAAGTACTGCCAATAGAATAGGACTCTCTGCAGGAGCAGATTAACATCATGATGCCAGGCGTGGGCTATAGAGGGGTATAAAGCCCCCCAGCAGCAGCACTGAGCTGTGGAGCAGTGGAGGAACTGCTGTGGTCTCTGGAATGATGGATGGCGAAGCTCCATCCAGTACTTTTAGGATGAGTGGAGGAGTTGGGGATGATGAGGTGGGGTGGTGATCATCATCATCATCATCCAACATCCTGACCTCACTAACGCTCTTGTCATTAAATAAAGAATTGAATCAATCAAATCCTCACAGCAATGCTCCTACAAAGTCTAGAAAGGACAGCAGAGACAGTTACTCCAACAAAAGCAGGAGGAACTCCTTATTTTAATTATAGCCTTATTTTCAGAAGAAGCAATGAATACGCAGGTGTCCCAATACTTTTGTCAATGGATTAACGATTGACGCCCTTCCCATTGCCTGATTGTACGTGACCCACATCTGGAGTTACGAGGCTGTGAAGACGCTCGTCTCTGCCTCTGGCTGTGTCTAACTGCTGGATTTGTGTGGATGTCTAATCTGCCTCTCATCTGTAACTGGTGGATTCGTGCGTCCGTCTATGGTTTTGTATAAAACTGACCAATGAAAACTCATCTTCTGCTTCTCCCAGGTTATCCACTATTACATTCACACTGCTGTTGTGAAGCTGAGACTCGGGCGAACCCGTTTCCTGCACCAAATCAGTCCGTCCGCATGAGTGAGGGGGCGTTTCACCGGAAATCTGAAGAATTTCTAAAATCAGACTTAGAATTTTTCAGGTTTGGGGTCTGATTATCTCGTTACACGGTGCTCTAGGTCACATGGGGTCTCATTATCTGTTCTGAACTGTTCCGATAAAACACATGCGGGTATTATCTGATACGCAAGGGCCTTTAGCGGCGGATTTGAGAAGATCTGCAAAAATGGAGACAATGCCCTCGTAGACTCCAGAGGGGTAATGACTGCCTGTAGCCCCTGAGGGTTGCTGCTCCGGCAGGCTGCAGAAGAGCAGTGCTTCTCTCATGAATGTTTGTGGGCGTCCTTCCAGAGACGTGAAGTACGGTGTCTGATAAACATCAGTTGTTGCTGTAAGGGTTTTCTTTCTGGCTTTTAAACACTCACACACTCACACACACACACACACACACACACACACACACACACAACAGAAGTTCACTGACTTTTCAGAGGCTAGTGGTGCGCTAACAGGGAACAGCTGTTGGCTCTTCAGAGCTGGATGATATTTCAGAGCGGTTTACGCTGTGTTTAAAATCACACACACACACACACACACACACACACACATATATATATATATATATATTTATATAAACACACTGCAGGTTAGCAGAACGAAGAATACTCCCTACCCTAACCATTCCCTAAGCTGTTTGTGTGTGTGTGTGTGTGTGTGTGTGTGTATGTGAGTGTGTGAGTGTGTTTAGGCCTGTGACAGAAGCTCTTTCAGATGGACGTTCTCCAGGCTTTAGCTGACAGCACCATTATCTGTCTCCAGATTCTGGTCGCCCGGAGCGGAAAACAGAGCTTTTGTGCCGTTCGCTGATCAAACTGCCACTTTCCTGACAGCGGTTGATTGTATTTCACTCCTCGTGTCACCCTTTACCATTGTTGGTGTTTTCTCTCCACCTTTATCCTCCGTCAAAGAGACGGAGCCCGGGCTAGCTAAGTGCTAGCTGCTACTAAAGCTAGGCTAAACACAGGCGCTAAAGATCACAGGCTCAGTTCATTTAGGTTCATTTATGTAGATATATTTATATATATGTAAATGTAGCTTTAGCGTAAGACCAAAAAACACAAGTGTTTATTTAGCTTAAGCTACAAAGTAAAGTTGATGGGAATTTAAAAAAATGACAAAATTACATTTATAAAGATCAATTAAATGTATCTAAAGGAACAAACTAATGTAGAACTTGCTGTAAATAACAGCTAAAGCTAAAATGCAGGGGGTTTAAATGTATCTTTAGCTACAAAGTGTAGAATATAATTAGCTCGCTAAATCTGGAGAGCGAAGGGGATGTTTTAGCTTAGTAAGTTTAGCTAAAGCTATTATAAATGACATTTTAAAGGTCAAATAAACACACACACACACACATATATATATATATATATATATATATATATAAATATATATGTGTGTGTGTGTGTAAATGTATCTTAGCTCGCTAAATCTGAAAAGTGAAGGGGATGTAGCTAAGTAACTTAGCTAAAGCTATTATAAATGACATTTCAAATTCAAATTCAAATTAATATATAAAGGTCAAATAAACACATATGTATATACATATATATATAAATATATATATATATATATATATGTGTGTGTGTGTGTAAATGTATCTTAGCTCGCTAAATCTGAAAAGTGAAGGGGATGTAGCTAAGTAACTTTAGCTAAAGCTATTATAAATGACATTTTAAAGGTCAAATGAAATATTTATAAAAGGTCAAATTAATATATAAAGGTCAATTAAACATATGTGTATATATATATATATGTATGTAAATGTATCTATAGCTACAAAGCGCAGAATATAAATCTGAATAGCGAAGGGGATGTAAGTAACTAAAGCTACAAAATGCAGGTGATATCATGTACCATTATAAATGACATTTTAAAGGTAAAATTATATATATGTGTGTGTGTGTGTGTGTGTGTGTTTGTGTCTGTGTGTTTGTGTGTAGTGTAGCTTTAGCTTAAGCCAGAAAAGCACAAGTGAAGTTATGTAGCTAAAGCTTCAAAATGAGGGTGATGGAAACAACTTTAGCTGAATATAAAAAATAAATGACATTTATAAAGATAAATAAAAATGTATTATCTAAACAAACAAACAAATCTAAAACTTGCTGTAAATAACAGCTAAATCTAAAATGCAGGTGGTGTAAATCTATCTTTAGCTACAAAGTGTAGAATATTATTTGCTAGAAAAGCGAAGGGAATGTAGCTTTAGTAACTTCAGTAACTTTAGCTAAAGCTATTATAAATGACATTTTAAAGGTCAAATTAAATATTTATAAAAGGTCAAATTAATATATAAAGGTCAAATAAACATATGTATATATATAACTATATGCATATGTAAATGTATCTATAGCTACAAAGTGTAGAATATAAATAGCTAAATCTGAAAAGTGATGTGGGAATCATTATTAATTACATTTTAAAGGTAAATTAATTTATAACATATATATGTTGTGTGTGTGTGTGTGTGTGTGTGTGTGTGTGTGTGTGTGTAAATGTAGCTTTAGCTTAAGCCAGAAAAACACAAGTAAAGGTGATGAAAATAACTTTAGCTGAATCTACAAAATTAAGGGGATATCAGTTGCCATTATAAATGACATTTATAAATATAAATAAATGTATTACCTGAAGGAACAAAATGCAGGGAATTTAATTGCATGTTAACTTAACTGTTGCGCTAAAGCTAAAACATGTAGCTTATGTAAATAACTTTCACTAAAGCTAAAAATAAAAAAAGGTTTAGGAAATTTAAATGTATCTTTAGCCAAAGCAAAACATGCAGGTGATGTAATTTACCTTTATAAATGTATTAATTGTAAATAATTAATTTGAAAAAATAATACAGGATTTGAATGTAACATTAGCTAACATTAGTAACTTTAGCTAAAGCTAAAATGCAGGTGATGTAATTTACCTTTGTAAATGACATTTTAAAGGTAAAATTAATGTATAATATACAGTAACAAAACTTATAAGATTTAAATGTTGCATTAGCTAAAATGTAACAAAAATGTAGCTAAAATATGGAAATCATTTGAAGTCACCTAGCTACATTTTGTAGCTTTTGAGTGCGGGTGATGTTATTTAGCTAAAGCTAAAAATGAAGGGAATATAAGTGACTTTAGCTAAAGCTAGAAAAATGTAAGTGATGCAATTTGCATAAATACATAAATAAATAAATACATTTACATTTGTAAAGATACATTTCATTTATAATCTAAAAGAACATGGTTTGGGAGATTTAAATGTAACTTCAGCTAAAGCTAAAAAATGTAGCTAGATTTTGTAGCAGTTTAGCTAATGCTAAAAATGCAGGTAATGTAAATACCTTTAGCTTAGTAGCTAACTAGTTAATTTAAATAGACTAAGCTAAAACGACTAAATGTAGGTGTTTAATTACACCTATAATTATAGGTGTTGTAAATAATTAAAAAGACATCAACTAGATTCAGGTTTTAGCTTCAGATAAAGATATTCGCTTGCACTTTTTGGATAACTTTAGCAAAGGTTATTTACATCAACTGCATGTTTTAGCTTTTTAGTTTGCAGAAATTAGGGAAGAAAAAAGAGAAATTTTATTAATATTATACATTCATAATTGAATTAAAAATATTACACAATATGTAATATAATATAATATTAGTTAAAGGTAAAACAGGCAAAGTTTGTATTTTTGTGTTCTGTGAAACAGACCCGGCTATCCTCTTGTTGCCTTACTCATTATATTTGCATCAAAGCCCCCACCCTCCCCCCCCTCTTTGAATACCAAATGTGCCTTTCACATTTAACCACTGTTTTCAAAGAGGAGCAGTGCTTAAGAGTGCGTGTTAGTGCCGGCACGGCCGCCGTTCTCCTTCCCAGTATTCTTTTAGGGACGTTTTTGGAAGCTGATTAGAAATAAATGATTAATCACAAGCGTCCGCCGGTCGGAGTTAGCCCCAGCGTGCTTTAAACGCCTCCACCGTGTGAGCTGCAGCTCGTGCTGCTTTGAATTAGCCTACATTGTTCCTCAAGAAAGCCGGGTGGAGGAGGCCGAGCTGAGTTAGCGGAGTTGCGTAATTTGAGGCTGCACATGGTTGTATATTGTTCATTTGCACAGTATTGATGTTTGCGCTGTTGCATTATCGAGGTTTTCATGCTGGTCAACCACATTGACCATCAAAGACCAGCTAAGACCGTCTGAAACCAGGCACCAGCAAACTGGTCTTGAGCTGGTTTTTCAGCAGGGTAGTGTGTTTTTGAGCTTGGGACTAGTATTTTAGCCTGTGATTAGTATTTTAGCCTGTGATTAGTATTTTAGCCTGTGATTAGTATTTTAGACTGTGATTAGTATTTGAGTTTGAGACTAGTATTTTAGCCTGTGATTAGTATTTGAGCTTGGGACTAGTATTTTAGCCTGTGATTAGTATTTTAGACGGTGATTAGTATTTGAGTTTGAGACTAGTATTTTAGCCTGTGAGTATTTTAGCCTGTGATTAGTATTTTAGCCTGTGATTAGTATTTTAGACTGTGATTAGTATTTGAGCTTGGGACTAGTATTTTAGCCTGTGATTAGTATTTTAGACGGTGATTAGTATTTGAGTTTGAGACTAGTATTTTAGCCTGTGAGTATTTTAGCCTGTGATTAGTATTTTAGCCTGTGATTAGTATTTTAGACTGTGATTAGTATTTTAGACTGTGATTAGTATTTGAGTTTGAGACTAGTATTTTAGCCTGTGATTAGTATTTGAGCTTGGGACTAGTATTTTAGCCTGTGATTAGTATTTTAGCCTGTGATTAGTATTTTAGCATGTGATTAGTATTTTAGACTGTGATTAGTATTTGAGTTTGAGACTAGTATTTTTGCCTGTGAGTATTTTAGCCTGTGAGTATTTTAGCCTGTGATTAGTATTTGAGTTTGAGACTAGTATTTTAGCCTGTGAGTATTTTAGCCTGTGATTAGTATTTGAGCTTGGGACTAGTGTTTTAGCCTGTGATTAGTATTTGAGCCTGTGATTAGTATTTGAGATTAGGACTAGTTTTTGATCTTGGGACTAGTATTCCAGCCAGAGAACAACAGATAAGCTTGTGAGTGTTGTGTAGTGTCTATGTTACAAGCATAGCTTTTATTTACTCACATAATCCCTCACATAATTAATATCTGGCTGTATGGAACTATATATCAAATCATGACATCATCATATTGCACACAGTTAAATTGTGGGTTTATGAAGGGTAAATTCCAGCCGCTCGCTCCTCACAGTGTGGTCATTCGCCTGTACTGTTCAGGCCTGTGAGCTGCCTGACCCTGAAACTCTGTCTGTGTGTGAAGGTTCAGTCTGAGGCGTCGAGGCCAGACGGCTTCTCCATCGTTCCCCGAAACCCACAGACCCGTTTCCCCTCCTTCCCCACGCGGCTAAATGAGGCCATGTTTGTTTGTGTCCCGCTCCGTCCGTTAGTGCGCTCTGAGGCGGAAATAAAAGCCCCCCTACCGAGGCACCAGCGCACTGACATTTTCACTGGCTGGGGGAGCCAGTGGGGCAGCTGCTCATGCGTGCTTCTTCTCCATCCACCGCCTTTCAGTCAGCGCAACACACACACACACACACACATCTGCAGCCGGTTAGAGAGGTTCGAAAATGCCTGAGAAAGAGGGAAGGAGGGGTCAGAGTTGTGATCATGGGTGTGTAAGCAGAACCCTTCCGACTGTTAACACTATATGTCCAAAAGTTTGTGGACACCCCTTCTAATGAATGCATTCAGCTGCTTAAAGTTGCACCCATTGCTGACACAGATGTGCAAAGGCAAGGACAGCTGTACACGTGCATTTCTGGACAAGCTGAGAGGTCATCACTGAAAGTGAGAGAAGCATGTGGACTGAGGCGGAACTGAGGGTGTCTAAACTTTTGCATTTTATTGTATGTATGAAACCCTGCATAAAACAAATGTGTGTTTGTGTGTGTATGTGTGTGTGTGTGTGTGTGTGTGTGTGTGTGTGTGTTTTGTGTTTTTCACCACATTTGAGTCGTTTCTGAGTCACGAAACAAGCAGACGAGCCATCTGCCCATCTGCTCTGTGTGTGTGTGTGTGTGTGTGTGTGTGTGTGTGGGATTTTCATATTTTTCATGTCTGTGTGTTTGTGACACACACACACTGTGGCCTACAGCTTTAAGACTGAAAACACAGTTACAGTGTGTGGTCAGAAGGGCTGTGGGAACAGTTTGTGTGTGTGTGTGTGTGTGTGTGTGTGTGTGTGTGTGAGAGAGAGAGAGAGAGAGAGAGTTTAATTTGGATTGATTAACCTAATCAAGCTTGTTCTACCTGATTAATCCGTGTCAATATAATTTCACAGCATGGACAATGTCAAAGGAAAGCCACTGCACTCGTGCTGCGCATGATCAATGCCCTGCTGATTAATGGTGCATGAGGTTGTGTATGTGTGTGTGTGTGTGTATGTGTGTGTGTGTGTGTGTGTATGTGTGTGTGTGTGTGTGTGTGAATGACACGAGTTCCAACTACACAGTCTGTATACTGTATATAGAACTGCTACTGTGAATGACATTAGTAATCTGGATTATTGTGATGTTTAATTGAGTAATCGGAGTGTTTTATATCAGTAATTGAGTGATCTGGATTATTCTGATGGGTAATTGAATAATCCGGATTATTCTGATGGTTACTTGAGTACATTTAAGACTCTTAGCTCTGTTCTTTTGGGTCTCATTAAAAACAGGCTGCCCTTAATTGAGCAATCTGGATTATTGTGATGGGTAATTGAGCAACACAGTGTTTTATATCAGTAATGGAGTAATCTGGATTATTTTAATTGTTAATTGAGTAATCTTAATTATTCTGATGGTAAATTGAGTACCCCCAGTGTTTTTTTATATCAGTAATATGGATTATTCTGATGGTTAATTGAGTAATCTGGATTATTCTGATGGTAAATTGAGTAATCTGGATTATTCTGATGGGTAGTTGAATAATATGGATTATTCTGATGGTAAATTGAATAATCTGAATTATTCTGATGGGTAATTGAATAATCTGGATTATTCTGATGGTTAATTGAGTAATCTAGAATATTTCGATGGTGAATTGAGTAATCTGGGTTATTTTGATGGTACATTGAGTAATCTAGATTATTCTGATGGGTAATTGAATAATCTGGATTATTTTGATGGTAAATTGAGTACATTTAAGACTCTTGGCTCTGTTCTATTGGGTCAACAGTCTGCCCTGAAACACTCAGAAGATGTTTTTTTCTTTGGATGACAGCAACAATTTGCATCGCTATCATGTCGGTATTTCAACATTGCTGAGTAATCGCTGTACTCGAGTGATCGTGGCAGTCGTGCACGTGTACAGAAAGGCCGCTCGGAGGTTTAGGCCTGTGCCAGAGTGTCTGACGCATTGCGAGATTTCCATGTTTTTCGGCCCAGAAATAAATCTGTTCTTCTCAGAAACGCAGGCTCACGGTTCTGCCGGTGTTCTTAAATGTCAGTGTGGATCAGAGACATGATGGATGAGCACGCTAACCTGCCTCTGTTCTCTGTTCTCTCTCCCTGTTTTTCTCTCCATGTGCTGCCTGGCTGCCCTCCCCGCCTCGCCTCGCCTCGCCCCGGCCTGCGCTCTCCTGCTCTCCTGTGACTCTTTAATAGGTAATGTGTTTTATTTTTACTTCCTCGCTGCAATCAGGACACAGAGGTCCCATTAGACGTGCCCTCCAGCTTCGCGGCTGCGGAGGAAGAGCGTGCCTCAGTTTGTGTAATAAGCTTAACTATGCGATGAATTAATGATGCAGAATGGATGAGCCTGATAAGGCTTTCGTGTTCTGAGGCGCTGGGCCGGTAGGGCTGTCCTCGATTAGCCTCGTCTGAAGACAAGGAGGTTGACGAGGAAGGGTGCAGAGCTCTGGTACCCTTAGCTTTGCATGGTCCAAAAGTTTATGGACACCTGCTTATCAAACGTTTCTTTGATAAGAATCTAGAACCTAAATCAGGAGTCATTCTAACTCTGCTTATCTGAGAAGGTCTACCAGTAGACGTTGGAACATTGCTGTGAGGAGGATTTGATTTGGTTGCATTCAGACACTGAAAAGCCTCAGTGAGGTCAGGTATAGTACTGATGTTGCATGATTAGTCAGTTGGATGACAACTCATCAACTCATCAAGGTATTGGATTTAGCTCCATCACTTCGAGATAGCCCCGCAGCTCAAAGCTTGGGGGCTTTATACCCTTTTAGCCCACCCTCGGCTCTGAGCTTTATCACTTTAGGCTCACAAGCGACTCGTTTTATTGGTCAGTGCTTTTCTATGGAGATTTGAACAAGCTGTGTGCACACCCATATCAGCACCACGCTCTAAAAGAAGGGTTCTTCAAGTGTTCTTCAGTGAAAAGCTAAGGTTTAATATAGAAACTCAGCCAAGCGGTCAGATGCTGCAGTGCCTGGTTTGCCTGGTTGGTCTTCAGATTGGTGGAAAAGCTTATGTAGATGGCTCTATGTGGGTTCTGCTAGTCAAAAGTAGGGATGCACCGATCCGGCTTTTTCAGTTCCGATACCGATACATAAACTGCATATCGGCCGATACCCGATACAGATCTGATACCACTGTTGAATGAATAAACAGTATAGCTCATCATATGAGAGAGACTTAAGGCATCGGGATTGACGCAAACATTACTTTACTAACTTTGTAAAACAAACTATAACAAATTAACACTTAGATATTGGTATTTATTTGTCACAAAACATAATGGTGCAGAAACTTGACACAGCATTCAAATTCAAAATAAAAATAGTTAAACTTCGTAAAAATTAGTAAAATTAATAAAATTAAATAAAATAAGTAGCTTCACTTTGTCAAACATATAAACAATAATCAATTTTATATTTAAATATTTAGCGTAAACAGTAATTCTAAATAAAATCTAGCAGCTGAACCTGAGAACAAAAAAGTAACTTGGTTAAAAATACAAACAGCAAACCAAAAATGTAAACATCTAAACATTTAGTGCAGTCTCCAACCAACCAAGGATCGGTTCCATGAATTGGCCTAATTATCTGATTCCCTGATCCAGCTAATTGTGTTAATATCAGGACCGATATCCGATCGTAATATCGATCAGTGCATCTCTAGTCATCTCTTTTTTAGTTCTATATAGGACTCTTATTGATTAGCATACAGGTGTGGTTTAATATAGCTGAACATTTTCTAATTTATTTGGCAGAATTTTCATGATTTTCCCCCAGTTTATTAATTTCCAGTTCCCACACATTTTCTAGGACTCCCCTACCCCACAACGCGACCAGCACTGGGAGGGTGAAGGCTAGCATGTCCTTTCTTAGAGTCACACGAAGCTCCATCACATCTGTCCGTTCAAACTGTCGCTATCACAACACCATGGCTGTGGCATCACCAATGACTGAGCCTGCGCTTAGACAGTTGCGCCACCCGCGAACGCATCTATTTCACACATAGTGTAACGCTTTGGCGAGGAACAAAAACACTATCTGAATTCTTTCCAGATTATATTTCAATCCTGGCTTGTAAACAAGAGAGTCAGACGAGCTTCCTGGGAGGAACCATGTAGAAAAGGGTTCTATGCATATTTAGATACTTTGCCTTTGCTAAGGAACCCTTGAAGAACCCTTTGTTTGTGAATCGTAGTGGCATGTGACGTCAGGGTAGAGAGGGTGGAGACCCATGTGCTTCTCTGACAGTCTAGAGGTGGCCATTGCTGTGTGTGTGCGCATGTGTGTGTGTGTGTGTGTGCCGATGCCACCAGTTCATTTTAATCTGCCAGAGTCCATCTGGGCTACGGCGAGGCCGGCCTGCTACACTGCCCCCATTCCCTACTGCTCGTGTTCACGTCCGACCCCTTCTCCATGCCTGGCACAGAGCCAAAACACTAAAACACAATACACTAAATGGACAAAAGTATTGGGACACACCTCTTAATGCCAGTCTTATTGCCACAGGTGTATGAAATCAAGCCCCTATCCCTGCAGTCTGTCTTTCTTCCACACATCACTGAAAGAACGGGAGGTTCTGAAGAGCTCACTGAACTCCAGCGTGGTTCTGTATGTAATAGGAGCTCAGCACCGCTGCACCAACAACAACAAGTCAGCTGGTGAAATTTTATAATTTCCTCCCTCCTAGATCTTCCTCCATCAGCTGTGAGTGGTGTTATTAGGGGCAGTGGTGGCTCAGCGGTTAGAGCGCCGGGATATCGATAACAGGGTTGTGGGTTCGATTCCCGGGCTCGGCAAGCTGCCACTGTTGGGCCCTTGAGCAAGGCCCTTTACCCTCTCTGCTCCCCGGGCGCTGGAGTTGGCTGCCCACCGCTCTGGGTGTGTGTGTGTACTCACTGCCCCTAACACGTGTGTGTGTGTGTGTGAGTGTGTGTTCACTACCAGATGGGTTAAATGCGGAGGACACATTTCGCTGTACAGTCCACACTGTACAGTGACGAATACGTGCACCTTTATCCTTTATCCTTATTATTGAACAGTGGAAGAGTTTAGGAGGAACAGCTCACAGAGAGCAGCTTAGTGTCCACCGAGTGTCTGTCAGACCACGTAAAGTTACAGAGCGGGGTCAGGGCCGAGTGCTGAGCTCAGAGCAGAGTGCAGAAAAGCCTCCAACTGACTCAATAACTGCAGCAGAGCTCCAGACCTGCTGCTGCTGGTAGAGCTTAGAGCAAAGGAGGACCAGCTCCTTATTAATACAGCCTATGGGTTTAGAATGGGATGTCAAAAAATGCTCCTGTAGGCGTCCCAATACTTTTGTCCATATAGTGTAATTAGTCTATTTTTATATATTTTGATATCATTTGGTTTCTGCTCTCAGTTTAACGTGACTCTCTCCTCCTCCTCATCCTCCTCCTCCTCGCCCTCCCCTGCCCCTCCTCTCCTCCCTGCTGGTGTTATCACTGCTCAGTGACACTGATAATCCTCTGCCTCTCTCCGCCTCACCAGCCTAAAGCTCTGTGTCAGCGTCCGTGCCCCACAGCGCCTGACCCTTTTCAGCCCGCCGGCTAACTAGGTCACCCCCCATCTCTCATCTCTCTCACTCTATGTCTCTCTTACTCTCTCGCCATCACTATCTCTCTCTCTTTCTCTATCACACACTCTCTCACTGTATATAAATATATACTATATACACTATATGTCCAAATGTTTGTGGACACCCCCCCTTCTACTAAATGCACACACACAGCTTGTCTAGTCCCTGTAGAGAAGAAGTACTGCCAATAGAATAGGACTCTCTAGAGCAGATAAATATCATGACCCTATTGGCACCATGCTGCCTAATGCCAGCCATGGGCTAGAGGGGTATAAAGCCCCCCAGCATTGAGATGTGGAGCAGCAGAAGAACTGTGATCTCTGGAGTGATGGATGGTGGAGCTCCATCTAATACTTTTGGGATGAGTCAGGGAGTTGGGGATGGTGAGGTGGGGTGGTGATCATCATGCAACATCCTGACCTCACTATTGACGCTCTTCTTGCTGAATGCAATCAAATCCTCACAGCAGTGCTCCTCCTCCAGAATCTAGTAGAAAGCTCTTCTTCTTCTCTGGACAGTAGAGACAGTTACTCCAGCAAAAGCAGGATCAACTCTTTTTAACACCCTGAATGATTTCAGAAGAACACTGAGCAGAATGAGCAGGTGTCCCAATACTTTTGTCAATATGATATCAGTCAGTCTACATCTCTGTCTGGGTTAATGACGTTAGTGTAAGGCTGCTCTGGTTTGAGGAGGATGTTGTTGTTGTTTTTTTCAGGTGTTAAAAGTTTGAAGAGCTGCTCAGCAGGGGCTGTCGAAAAGCGTTAGAATGACACACACACACACACACACACACACACACACACACACGCACACACACACATACACAGAGACAAACAAGCACACACACACTTGCATGTTAGACTGACTTGTCTTATCCAAGGTGCCAAGACGCAGCTGCCAACCTTGCCATCTCTTGCCAGTGTGAGTGTGAGTGTGTGTGTGTGTGCCCCTGGCTGGCACTGCTGTTTGCCTCCTCGTGTTTGTTGCGCTGCAGAGAGTGATGCTGTCACGCTGCAGAGGTTGCCGTAGTTCAGTCCAGTCAAGACTGTGCTCCAACACTGCCACCAGTTGTTTACCCCTCTCTCTCTCTCTCTCTCTCTCTCTCTCTCGCTCTCTCGTGTCTCTCCTCCGTGGGTCTGGGTTGTCAGCTCTTGTCGTTGTTGTTGATGTTTTTGTTTTCCTGGCTGTCGCTGTTTGTGGCACTGGGCTGCCCACCCGGTCACTAATGCGTTTTACACCTCCGTCACAAACCACCCCGTCACAAACCACCCCGTCGCAGCACTTTTCCTGCCTTCGGGACTGACGTGTTCACGTGTTTACAAAATGTTTGGCTCAATTTTGCCGTTTCATGCAGACGCAATATGAAATAAAGGTCATGCACACTCTGTGGACAAAAGTATTTGGACACCTACTCATTCATTCTTCCTAAATCAAGGCTATTAAATTAAAGTTTCTCCTGCTTTTGTTGGAATAACTCTCTCCACTGGCCAGGGATATAGTAGACTTTCGAATAGATTTTGCAGGAACATTGCTGTATAGATTTGCTTGATTGCATTCAGCGACAAGAGCAAGAGTTAGTGCGGTCAGGATGTTGAATGATGATCACCACCCCACCTCATCGTCCCCGACTTATCCCAACTTATCCCAAAATTACTGGATGGAGCTCCACCGTCCATCATTCTAGAGACCACAGCAGTTCCTCCACTGCTCCACAGCTCCTCAATGCCCAGTGAGCTTTTCAAGGTTCAGACGCCTGGTTCCAATTACCACCATTGTGAACAGTTCTGGCTGGGTAGGTTTCTCTTGAGTGGAGCATTTCACGCCAAACCCACTCAGGATGGGCTTGTTTAGATCTTACACCTGTAGTTATACACATACTTTGAGAAGTCTTTGGAACTGCCCTTTAAGGTTTAGCAACCAGGCTAACAAATAGACGTAACAAATATGTATATATATATATATATATATATATATATATATTTATTTTTACATCTAGGAGGTCATAATTTCTCTAAACGAATAAATTATGCAGATTATTTTATTAATTTACATAAACCATTCCTAAAAAACATGGTTTGCCTAACTCTATATGTCGGGAAATTCAGCATCTGCCCATTGACTTTCATTATAAGTGATTTCCGCCCGAACAGGTTTTGTGTCCTTTTCTAAACACAGGGAAATATTTAGAAATTTCCAAACTTTGCTAATCATCTCTACGCTTCTGCTGCTTCAGATAGAGACCAGGTTGAAAATCACTGAAGTGTCCCTTTAAGGCTCAGAGGTTGTGGGTGGTGAGGGGGAGCTGGGATTGACGTCACTCCTCAGCTGTGCGTTTGTCGGATGGAGGAGATGGAGATTAGTGGTCCTGATGAAGTGAATGTAAGGGAGGATGATGAGGAGGAGGAGTTGAGGACTGTTTTGATGATGAAAGAGGAAGAGGAGGAGCCAGGAGGCCAGAGGCAGCGCCCAGCATTCGGAGAGGCCTCCTGGATTATCCCTGCTTAATGGGGGTAAAAAAGCGGCCTGTGGCTGAAAAGCCGCTTTCGCCGCTCGCTGTCCCGTGTGGATGTGCGACGTTACACTTGGAGGCGGCAGGGAAAGCTGCGAGGGCTCCTCCTCCAGGCCACTAGGTGTCACTGTCTGTCTCCCACCAGTGTGACTGGGCCTCAGGGTCTGTTGTTTGTCACTGAGCAGAACTGTAGGCCTGCCTGCGGTCCAGTACAGTGATGAATGCAGTGTGTGGTCAGTCTGGTGAACTGCGAGCAACTGCGAGCGGCTACGAGTCACTGCCCCCTACTTGACCCTGACCACACAGGCTAACAGCTAGCCGTCCCACCGTGGCAGCTAACTCATCTTCACCTCACACTCGACCTCAGATCTCTGAACCGAGCCTCACTCATCATAGTACTCAGCACCCAGCTATAATACACTACGTGTCCAAATGTTTGTGGACTCTCCTACAGCTACTTTAAGTCCCTGTAGAGAAGTACTGCCAATAGGCGTGGGCAAGAGGGGTATAAAGCCCCCCAGCAGCAGCATTGAGCCATGGAGCAGTGGAAAATTGCTGTTTTCTGGATTGATGGATGTTGGAGCTCCATCCATTTTGGGATGAGTTGGGGGGGGGGGGGGGGTGATGAGATGAGGTGGTGATCATCATCCAACATCCTGACCTCACTAACTGAGCTCTTGTGGCTGAATGCAATCAAATCCTCACAGCAATGCCCCTCCAAAATCTGCTAGAAAGACTTTTTTTTCTTCCCTGGATGGTAGAGACGGTTACTCCAACTAAAGCAGGATGGACTCTTTTTTTAATACCTTTGAAACAATGAATAAGCAGGTGTCCCAATACTTTTGTCAATTTAGTACAGCTTTTATTTAGTGTAACTTTTATAGCTGTTGTTGTGTTGGATTTCACAAAGTTGGCGTATAAACCCTGTAGGAGAATGAATGATGTTATTTATATGTCTGTGAGTGGCAGTGTGTGTGTCGCGAAGCAGCTCTGGCTCTCTGCGCAGAAAACTAACGAGAATTCCCACATTCTGTTTGTCTGTGGCGTCTCTCAAGTTTCTCATGTCTGTGTGTCTGAAACGTCTTCTTGTTTATTTATTTATTTATTTAGAAGTATATCTGGCATATGCGGCTCGCGAGGCTGCCTTCTTCTTAGCAGACGCTCTAGTATTTGTAGACAGCTGGCGTGTGTTGGTATTTGTAAGGACAGATGAAGCGGTGAGTTTGTACTTTACAGCGTGAACATGTGTATAGAAGGGGATTGATACCACGATACCATCAGGACCTCTAACACACTGGAAAACTGCCTTATACTACTGGAAACGCAAGGTGAGGGTTTCTAATAAAGTGGCCAGTGACTGGAAACAGAAGGCAGGTGTTTCTAATATAGTCTCCAGTGACTGGAAACAGAAGGTAGGTGTTTCTAATAAAGTGGCCAGTGAGTGGAAGCACAAGGTAGGTGTTTCTAATAAAGTGTCCAGTGAGTGGAAGCACAAGGTAGGTGTTTCTAATAAAGTGGCCAGTGAGTGGAAGCACAAGGTAGGTGTTTCTAATAAAGTCTCCAGTGACTGGAAACAGAAGGTAGGTGTTTCTAATAAAGTGGCCAGTGAGTGGAAACAGAAGGTAGGTGTTTCTAAAAAAAATTGGCCAGTGAGTGGAAGCACAAGGTAGGTGTTTCTAATAAAGTGTCCAGTGAGTGGAAGCACAAGGTAGGTGTTTCTAATAAAGTGGCCAGTGAGTGGAAGCACAAGGTAGGTGTTTCTAATAAAGTGGCCAGTAAGTGGAAGTTCAAGGTAAAGATTTCTAATAAAGTGGCCAGTGAGTAAAAGCAGAAGGTAGGTGTTTCTAATAAAAAGGCCAGTGAGTGGAAGCACAAGGTAGGTGTTTCTAATAAAGTGGCCAGTGAGTGGAAGTTCAAGGTAAAGATTTCTAATAAAGTGGCCAGTGAGTGGAAGTTCAAGGTAAAGATTTCTAATAAAGTGGCCAGTGAGTAAAAGCAGAAGGTAGGTGTTTCTAATAAAGTGGCCAGTGAGTGGAAGCACAAGGCAGGTGTTTCTAATAAAGTGGCCAGTGAGTGAAAGCAGAAGGTAGGTGTTTCTAAAAAAGTGGCCAGTGAGTGGAAGCACAAGGTAGGTGTTTCTAATAAAGTGGCCAGTGTGTAAAAGCAGAAGGTAGGGGTTTCTAATAAGGTGACCAGTGAATGGAAGCACAAGGTAGGTGTTTCTAATAAAGTGGCCAGTGAGTGGAAGCTCAATATAGGGTTTTATGACTCGCTGACCCCATGACCTTTGTCCATTCTAACTCTAATTTATCATTACCATTGATCATGCTGCACACTGTGGAGAATGGGAAGGCCCTATTTTAGCGATCTTAATGGCGAGCGATCAACCATGCAGCGTGCAGCTTGATTTAGGGGGCGTGTTGGTGTGTCTTTGCTATGGTAAATACGGGAAACGTTCGCCTTGCTCGGCTCAAAACTCTCAGAAGTCATGTACTGAGTCTCTTAATTAATCATGGGTGTGTTTTTTTTGGCTGTAACGTGCAACAATAAACCAATCAGCGTGTCTCTCGGCAATCCCTTTAAGAGCCAGGTGCGGTCAGATTGACCTTAGCGGGTTGCTATTTCAGTGGTGTAAAGCGTGGGGAGGGTGTACGAGCGTCGGGCTGCACGCGCCTGTGTTGACAATTCACTGCCAAGATAGCAACGAACGTCTGACTGCTGACGAACGTCTGTCTAGGCTGTTTTCAGTCAGTGAAGCTCCTCCTGTGTTTTCCTTTGCTGAGATATGGAGCAATACTCCAGAAACTGACCTGAACACCCCTCATTTCGAGAACCACCGTGCCCATCAGCGGAGATCTATTCATAAGCAGCGCTGCTGTTTAAACCACACAGGAGGAAATAGGAGTGAAAATAGACTGCTGGCGGAGTGTAAGATAGCAACGAGCATCGCGACGCCCCTCGCGCAGGGTGTAAGATAGGGCCTATAGTATTTTGGGCCAAATTTAGTGGAGAGCAAGGGATTCCGCTCTCACTATCCTGCGCTAGCATCTCCAGCACAGTTTAAGCCTTTAATCCTCGCACTTTTACAGCACTTACTCTGATTGCCTCAGCGAGCGTTTTTTGGTTGGGCCGTAACGGTTTTGGATGAATCCTGGTTGCGGTTTTAAATCCTCCTAATTAGATCCAGTATTATTTACCGGGTAAAAAAAGAGGGTATTAGCAGTAATCATATCTACCGCCTACTCTCAGATCAGTTTCACTGCACTTTTTTTCCCGTTCCCCCTCATTCTGTTTTCATCTTTGTGATAACCGCTCTCGCGCACACACCGACACACACACACACTCGCGCACACTCCTTTTGCTCTCTCGATATCTCTGATATAGCGCTATCGGTTAAGTAGCACTCTATCGCTCTGCGTATGTTTCATCCTCCTCCTTGGCTTTCCCTGTTAGGCCCTGAGATAGCGTAGCATGTCACAGTCGGGATGAGGCAGAGTGTGTGTCAGAACATGTGTGTGTTTTTAATGCTAACTCGGCTAACAGTGTATGGCAGCTTAGCTGAGAGCTAGTTAGCATGGCCTCAGGAGCTAGAGACGCTAACCTGGCCAACAGTTACTAAAACCCCATGAAAACAACCAGGCCTGGGCCCATTTACAGAATGCTAGCCGGTTGTTTATGACTTTAGCCACATTAGCCGCATGTTATGGTGAATTCTTTTTTTTTTTTTACTATATACTATCTACTATAATTGTATCAGAATTATATATTTATTATTATAGAATTATATATATAATTATATATATTTTTTTACAGAAGCAGAAAGCATGAAGCCAGTGAGAGAAATGAGAAATTAGCATGCCTGTGTAAAATACCGCTTAAGAGATGCGACATGGGGAGATTTTAGAAAGCCTGTGCTAATTAGCAATTAGCATTATTAGCAACATTAGCATGTAAGGGTGAATGTTGCTTTAAAGGAACAGAAATATGAGCTGCAGGGGTTTAGAAAGCTCATGCAAATGAGTCAGTTTGCCGTCGTCCTCAGAATACCAACAGGTCTGTAATACGTTTGTGTTTATTAGCAGCATTAGCATTAGCATTAGCATAGCTGCAGTATTTTAGAGGAACAGAAAGGGGAGTTACAGGAGTTAGCGTGGGGTTCAGTGGTTTTACAGATACAGATACTTTTAGATCTGAAGACAGAAAGCGTTGGTGGTCGTCTGCCGTCTCCTTTTTTTACTTCAGTTTGGGGAAAATTTAGCAATTTTTTCCTTGACTTTCTCGTTCTTTATGCACGTGGATTTTCTTTCTTCTTTTTTTTGGATTTCTCTCTTTTTTTTCATCTTTTATCTCCTGATTTATCTCCTGACAAATGAAGAAAGCTGGACTAATAGAGGAACAAAGAACCAATAGATGTTTTCACTAGAAATGACACAAATGAACAGCTTTTCAGTGCTCTCAGTTTTGTTCATTTACTTTTTTTTTGGTCGTGTCAATTTTGGTCGTGGTTTAGATCAGATTATATTGGATTGGATTACAGTCACATTTACACATTACACATTTACAAGTACAAGGCAACGAAATGTAGCATCTAACCCCAGTGCAGAAAGTGCAGTATATACAGAATATAGGCAGAGATATGGACAAATACAAAGAGGTATTGTAAACTATTGTAAAATATACATGTGAATAAATTGTACAAAAAAACAGATTTGTTTATACATTTTATCATAATTTCAGCAGCAATTTACATTTAGAATAGGAAAGCAGCAGCATGGAAATTGCCCAGGTTTTTTTTTCATGTATGTAGAATATGTTTGAGCAGTCCTGATATATGCAATACTTGTACACCTACTATAATTGTATCAGAATTATATATTTATTATTATAGAATTATTTATATATATATATATATATATATATATATATATATATATATATATATATATATATTATAAATGGACAGTATGACTTGGGATAAAATATTTGTACATTAACTTCCATTAGGAGTTATTAAGCCTTTTCCTGCTCCGGTTTGATATATATATATATTTGATATATATATTATATATATATATATCACTGCATGTACACTGAAGAGTCTCATATTAGCCCCTTAAACGTCCCACCAGCTGTTCGAAAGTTATTATTAAGCTATTACTAAGGAACAGCCCTGCTAGTTACTGACCCCTGAGTGTTAAGGGGTTAATGTGTACATGGCTGATTTCAGGTCATTTGCACTCTCACCTTTAAGCATTTCTATTGGTCCGTTTACCGTGAAATTCTGACACAATGTAAAGAACAACTGGCAGATTTACATTGTCAGAAATTGAGATACAAGGTTTTCGCCTGACAGCGACGATCTACAGTACTTTCTGCCATAAAAGAACTACAGTGACGTCACAGACACGGCACGTCTCTGCTGGGGTTAACATGAATCTCTCCCTGGGCAGAACGGAGTGTGTTAGAGCAGCGAGCGCTCTACTTACAGATGATTTTTTGGCTGAGCGCTGTTTACACTGTGAGTGTGTGTGCGAGAGTGTGTGTGTGTGTGTCTTAGAGAGATACTGGCTGTGTGGGTGGGTGAAGAGGACGGCCAGTTAGTGCTTAATTTACTGGCATCTAAAGGCTGATGCATATGCACGTGTGTGTGTATGTGTGTGTGTGTGTGTGTGTGTGTGTGTGTGTGTGAGAGAGAGTGTGTAATTCAGCGTGGGTGGTGGTGTGTGCCTGTTTGTTTTGTTAGTTTGCTTGCTGAGCTCAAACAAATGAGTGGGTAAGTGCGTGTGTGCACGTGTCTGTGTGTGTGTGAGAGTGTGCGTGAGATAGTGTGTGTGTGTGTGTGTGTGTGTATGTGTGTGTGTGTATAATCAGTATTCTACACTGCTTCAGGAAGCTGCCACAGTCAAGCAGGGTGCCAAGCATCACTTTATTATGGTGTGTGTGTGTGTGTGTGTGTGTGTGTGTGTGTGTGAATATTTCACGTCACTAGTAGACCTTAAAGTGTCATTTTGTATTAGAGACTGATCTGAAACCACACACACACACACACACACACACACACTCCAGCACACAGAAATAGCTTATTTACTCAAGAATTCATTCATTAGTTGGTATTCTGTCTCTGTCTGTTTGCTAATTGCAGCCAAAAGGTTCTGTTTTATCTTCATCGCTCCACAGAACTTGTTTCCAGAAGTCCTGAGGTCTTGTTTAGATGTTCCTCTGCAAACCTGTGATGCTGAATTTCCTGAAGCTGAGCACAGGAAAGGTCTTTTATTGACAGTTCTTTAATAAAGGTTGTATTAGTGCAGGCAGTGCTGCACAGTAGAGCAGTGCACCACCACCCCAGAGTCTGCTCAGTGTTCCTGAAGGTGTTGGATGGTGCTGCCAATATATAGGAATAGGAGCAGATTAACATAAACCTAGTGGCACCATGCTGCCTAATAAATCCAGGCCTGGGCTAGAGGGGTATAATAAAGCCCCCCAGCATTGAGTTGTGGAGCAGTGGAATGATGGTGGTGCTCCATCCAGTACTTTTCGGGGGAGTAGGATGCTCTACAGTGCTGTAATGCTGAAGTAGGATAACATTCAGAATAGTGTTTACACATATCCATTCTTTCATTGTGTGTGTGTGTGTGTGTGGAAGAGAGAGAGAGATAGAGGGAGAGAGAGGGTGTATTGTGTTTGGGGTAGTGTGTTTCTGTCTGGTATGTGTCATGTTGGAGAGGGTTGGTGCATGTGTGGCTGGATTCCTCTGGATGAGGGTACGCACTTCAGATCCTCACTTTCACATACTGAATAATTCATAATTTATAGTAGTTACTGAATAATTCATAGTAGATCCTGAATGATTCATAGCGGATCCTAAATACTTCATAGTAGATCCTGAATAATTCTTAGTGGATTCTGAATAATTTATAGTAGATACTGATTCATTAATAGTAGATCCTGAATAATTCATAGCGGATCCTAAATACTTCATAGTAGATCCTGAATAATTCATAGTAGATCCTGGATGATTTATAGTAGATCCTGAGTAATTCTTAGCGAATACCAAACAATTTATAGTAGACATTGAACAATTCATAGTAAATCCTGGATAATTTATAGTAGATCCTGGATAATTTATAGTAGATCCTGAATCATTCTTAGTGGATTCTGAATAATGTATAGTGGATCCTGAATAATTCATAGTGGATACTGATTCATTTATAGTGGATCCTGAATAATTCATAGTGGATACTGAAAAAATCATAGTGAATACCAAACCATTTTAGTAGATACTAAATAATTCATAATTCATAGTAAAAGCTAAAAATGTCATGATAGATGCTAAGTCATGTATAGTAGTTGCTGACTAATTCATAGTAGATCCTAAATGATTCATAGTAGACAGTGAATAATCCATAGTGGATACTGAATAATTCTTCATAGATACTGAATAATAAATCTGAAGTTGAGTACAGTACAGTACAGTAGTTTGTTGCAGTTCTTTTGGTTCATTGGTTCTTTGTCATTGCCGGGGGGTTACTGTTCAGATTTCATCCAAGGCACAGTTCCATCACTTTATACCGGTCAGAACAGGCTGTGTGGCTTTCTCACACTGACCACACTGACTGCAGTAGCTGGACATGAATGGGTTTCTTACTGAAATGAAAATTAAAACACAAAGTAAAGCAGAGAAGCTCTGAGCATCACAGTGTAAAAGTGTACAAGTATTTGAACTTGATGAGTGGAATAAAACAGACGTGAGGAGAGGATACAACACCATGAGCCTCCAGACCGTGCGGTCAGAACGAACGGCATTAATGACAGCTGTCCATCTGTGCTGCTGGTAAAGCCTCAGAAATCACACTCCGGAGGGCTGTTGGCTGAATTGGTCGTGGCTTTGAGCTTCTGTGATGTAGCTCTCTCGCCCTGACACACACACACACACACACACACACACACACTTACAAACTATAGAGGTTAAATCCCATCATGAAACATCCCAGAGCTCCGTGGCCATGTGTCCAATTTAGAAGAGTGACAGCTAGAGAGAGCGAGGCAGATTACAGTTTGAATAATATATCTTGTGTGTGTGTGTGTGTGTGTGTGTGTGTCTGTGTGTGTGTTTTAAAGGTGTGAAAACACATCTAAGGATGGTGATTCTTTTATGTTTTATGTATGTCTGTTCTATTAAATGATGAATATGACGTCACCACTATGGAAGCTGAGCGTATGTCTCTGTACAGATGCCATCTCCAGTGGCAACCAGCGGGGCCCAAGCACTTTTCGCCATTATTGAACCAGTAGGGCACTAATGATGGGCAGTGTTTTAGACCTGCCTTATTTGTAATATATTTGGGGCCTCAAAATATTTTTTTTGGGCATGTCTTGAAATTAATATTAATACTAATAATTCTAATAATTCCACACTGATTACGTCTTAGAGTGCTTCAGAAAGCACCAGCACGAGGCCGTAACTCCTAAGATCTCTGTAATGCATTTTTACTAGTAAAACTTCTCATTTAAATTGTTAGTCATTTAAAATGTGTTAATAATTTAATTACATTTAATTTTAATTTAATATAATAATACATCTTTATACTAGTAATACTTGACTAGTCTTATTTTTTCATTGGTTTCCATGAATTCTCACTGTTTCTTATCTATAATTACATTTATACTATTAAAAAGTCCAAATAAAAATATCTACAAGTAGAAAGTATAACTCTGAATATGTACACTGTAATTATGACTTATAACAACATTTTTAATCTATAATCATAGAAATATCTAAATCTATATAACCTATATTTCAGAGATCTAAAACTGCATATGTATTTTGTATGGTTTATTTTTACTAATAAATAAAAAATACAGTTTCTACTAGTAAAAACAGCAAAAATAAATTAATAAATTAAAAATGTAGTTATAGATGAAAGAGAATTAGATGTAAATCAGTGGTAACATATGGCTAGTAAAAATGACCTTAAGAATGTGTCTATAGCAAACCATTTGGTCTGAAATGTCACCAGCGATAACTCAAACTTTAACTCGATTTAAACAAATAACTTATTGAATAACTTATTGAATAACTTATTGAATTACTTACTGAATAATTTACTGAATAATTTACTAAATTACTGAATTATTCAGTAATGCCGTTTCTACCACAGTCCTACACATCTGTCTGGTCATTCTGCATCAATCAACAGGACCACATAGCGCTAATGTCACTTTAAATGGTGTCACGACCCTGTGTGTGTCCTCTGCTGGCCACTGGTGGAATAGGTGTGGCAGGTGCAGTGATTAGGGGATGCACCTGGAGGAAATGGGAAGCCTGCAGATTTTTAAGGGGCTTGAGACCAGCGGGGATGCACTCGCTCAGATCCAGGAGTGTTAGTAGATCTTGGCTCTCAGGATAGTGCTTGGATTGTTGTACTATTGACCATCTGACCACTGTTTTTTTTTTTTTATCTCTGTAGGAGAAGCTGTTCTCTTCTGTTATCTGTTACACATCTGACATTTAGAAAGTCTTTACCAGCTCTAAATGAAATCATCTACATTGTATCTACATCTATATTGTGTGGTTTTCTCTTTTTAGACTGTATGTCGTGATCTTCTACAGGCCGGCCGTAACACTAATCATATGTTACCATTGATTTACATCTAAACAGATATTTTACTAGTAAAACCTCCAGTTTCAGGGTCGTACTTTTATATCTGTCACATAGAAGTTGTATATTTTGTCTTGCACAGCTTGACCTTTTTTTTTTTCTTAATTCAGTTTTATTTTATTGTTGTAACATTACAACATTTGTTGTAAAAAGCCGTAATAAATACATTAAAATAAAATAAATAAATAAATATTTGACTGAATATGATGATAAAAAACAATATTATATTAGATATATCTTCAATAAGTATTTATAAAGTATTTATAAAAAGTGTAGTGGCTAACGACACCACCTTCTACACAATATCCCAGGTTTCTTAATCCAGTTTTTTTTTTTTTTGATGTTTTTCTTCCTGTTTCGCTGATTATTGTTATTTTCCGGTGTCGACCTGAGGAGGATGGGTTCCCCCCTTTGGAGGACCTGGAGGGCTCAGACCCGGATCTGCTTTGTGACAACATTTGTTGTAAAAAGCCGTAATAAATACATTTAAATAAAAATAAATAAATAAATAAATATTCAGATTGAATATGATGATAAAAACAATATTATATTAGATATATCTTCAATAAGTATTTATAAAGTATTTATAAAAGCGTAGTGGGTAACAACAACACCTTCCACATGGTAGTCCGGGTTTCTTAATCCAGTTTATTTTATTGGTGTTTTTATTCCTGTTTTGCTGATTATTGTTATGATCCGGTGTCGACCTGAGGAGGATGGATTCCCCCCTTTGGAGGACCTGGAGGGGTCAGACCAGGATCTCTATAAAGCTGCTTTGTGACAACATTCGTTGTAAAAAGCTGTAATAAATACATTTAAAAAAAAAAAAAAAAAAAAAAATTCAGATTGAATATGATCATAAACAAAACATATTATATCGACCTGAGGAGGACGGGTTCCCCTTTTGAGTCTTGGTTCCTGTCAAGGTTTCTTTCTCTCGACCCGAGGGAGTTTCTCCTTGCCACTGGCTCGCTTTATATTGCTTAATATAAGTCAATATTCAGATTTAATATGATGATGACAAGATCTAAAACTTCACATATCTTAAATGCATATTACTAGTAGCCAAATTATATTAGATATCGTGTATCTGTTTTTTTTTGTTTTTTTTTAATAATTCTGTTGAAACATGGTTGAAAAGCAATGTCTGACTTTCATTGGTTCGTTTTCATAGCATTTTTGTTTATTATTACTTTTGTCAGATTCAAGTTATTTCTGTGACCATTGTGGGGTTTTCTTTCATTAACAGAGGGGTACCAACAATTTTGTCCACGTGTGTATAAATCAGTCAGAATGAACGTATGGATATGTGGACCTGGACTTTTTACTGGTCAGAACTACAGTGGAGATTTCTCAACCTGCAAATTCTACTTTAAATAATTAATTGTAGATATATGTAATTAGACTTTTAAAATTAGTATTATTATTTTTTAAATACTAGTCATTTCATGTATAGGAGAGAATAAAAATATGACTATTCAAAATGACACTAGAGATTTGCCATCCTGGCCTTTATAGATCTGTATTTCTGATATTACCAGAAAATAATTAATAGCAAATGTTTCTAATAGTAAAAAATAATAATCGAGATCTTGATCTTGAGTTTTTACTAGTAGAAATAGCTTGGACTGTGAACCCCGCCTGCACATCCAATCAGACGCTCTGTTTTAATTATAATGTATCACCTGTGATCTCGTGACTGTCATGATCTTCTTCACAGAACATCCCGGCAGGGTCTGGTAGCAGCAAGGATTAGGGGGTAGCAGGCATGGATATGTGTGTGTGGGAAAGATAGAAGGAGTGTGTGTGTGTGTGTGTGTGTGTGTGTGTGTTTATGTGTGTACTTTGCCTGATGTTTTATTCATGTACAGTAAAGAAGCTCCAGGGATTGAGCTTCAAAAGCTGAGAATAGCATTGGTTTACTATTGGAGCTTTAGGACACGTATCTGCTCATACACACTCACACACACACATACACACCCACACATAAACAGACGTTTACAAACAAAATACACACATACACACACCTCGCTACGCATGCACCCTCACACACTGACTTTTTTTAAACAGATTAGGACTGGGTCTGACTGCCGATTTGCCCCCTTTTTACTGGCCACTTTATTAGAAACACTGACCTTGTGCATCCACTCACTGGCCACTTAATTAGAAACACCTACCATGTGCTTTCACTCACTGGCCACTTTATTAGAAACACCTACCATGTGCTTTCACTCACTGGCCACTTTATTAGAAACACTGACCTTGTGCTTCCACTTGCTGGCCACTTTATTAGAAACACTGACCTTGTGCTTTCACTCTCTGGCCACTTTATTAGAAACACCTACCCTGTGCTTTCACTCACTGGCCACTTTATTAGAAACCCCTACCTTGTGCTTCCACTCACTGGCCACTTTATTAGAAACCCCTACCTTTTGCGTCCTCTCACTGGCCACTTTATTAGAAACTCCTACCTTGTGCTGTTTCTTTGAAGCTTCGGCTGCTGAGGAGAAGCAAAGCCCAGCTCCTTCAAAGCAGAGCAGCGTCTGAATTATTCACCTGTTTGCTTGTTTTGCTCTCGTGATGATGGCGGCCTCACTGAATCAGTTTAGCAGCAACAGTGACTGCTGGAGTGTGTGCTGGTGGAGTGTGTGCTGCCGGAGTGTGTGCTGCCGGAGGGCCTGCAGCAGTGCACACTGGAGCATACAGGGTCTTGAAGTGTGTTGAAGTGTGTATTGCAGTGTATGTTGCAATGTGTGTCAGAGCGTGTGCCGTGATGTGTGTCTTCCGCTCCGAGCCCAACCAGGTTTGCACTGGTCCTCAGCTGGCAGTAACCAGCTCACTGTAACCATGGTAATAGAGTGAAGCCAGCCAATCACGTGGGGCCTGAAGATACATGCCAGTCACACACAGAGTGACACAGAGTGAAAGAGTGTGTGTCGGGTGAAAAGAGTGTGTGTGGACTTGTGTGTGGCCACTCCATCCACTGTGTTCTGACATTGCCCTAAAACGGACTTCCTGAGTGGCCCAGCTGTCTAAGCGCTGCCTATACCATCAGGAGGTCGCTGGCTCAGTCCTTGGTTATGCCAGAGCCACCCGTGGCTGGAAGTCCCAGAGGGCATAGCTGTCCTCTCTCACTCTGGGTGGGTAGCATCACTTAGCGATTATGTTCTTCATGCTAGCAGTGTGACGCTAGCCGTCTGTTAGCCGATGTAACGGACTCAGATCCCAGCGGTTCTTATCACACATTCACAGACATTACTGATTCTCCTTCAGTCCACTTCCCAGGGACTTCCTGCTAACTCACACGTCCCCTTTAATCCGTCTCAAATTAATTATGACATGAGTACGGCCTACGCTGTGGCCTTCACTATGGCCTAGCTTTGACTTTGTAGGAAAACCCACATTACACACATAATATAAATGGACAAAAGTATTGGGACACCTGTTCATTCGTTGTTTTGTCCGAAATCAAGGCTATTTTAAATGAGACGTTGGAGTAACTGTCTCTACCATCCAGGGAAGTAGGCGTTCTACTAGATTTTGGAGGAGCATTGCTGTGAGGATTTGATTGTATTCAGCCACAACAGCCTTAGTAAGGTAAGGATGTAGAATGATGATGATTACCATCCCACCTCATCATCCTCAACTCTCCAACTCATTCCAAAAGTATTGGATGGAGCACAAAACACAGTTTCTCCACTGCTCCACAGCTCAGTGCTGCTGCTGGGGGGCTTTATACCCCTCTACTAGCCCACGCCTGGCATTATTAGGCAGCATGGTGCCAATAGGTCTATGATGTTTATCTGCTCCAGAGAGTCCTATTCTATTGGCAGTATTTCTCTACAGAGACTAGGCAAGCTGGGTGTGTGTGTGCATTTGCAGATCTGTGTCAGCCATGGGTGCAACTTAAAGTAGAAGAGGTGTCCACAAATATTTGGACATAAAGTTTAATAAATCACATTGGCTTTTTTGTCTTTCTCTGTGTCTCTCTCTCCCGCTTCCCAGGTTTCCTAGTTTATCCTGGGCTTCTTGTAAGCAGCTATTAGTCTTAATCTCTATAAAGCTGCTGTGCTGAAACAGGAGTTATGAACAATGCCGTGATCAAAGGCTCCCTCACCTCTCGGTGCTAACACTGCTAATCACCACTAAAACCAGTCTCACAGGAGGGAAGTAGCTAATAGCAGCCCCTCTCCACAGACCCGGTCACAAGATTACGAGAAGGGACGGGCCTTGCAGGGGCCAAAAAATTACATTCAGTTGTCTAAGTTTAATAAATAAATAAATAATTATTATTATTCATTTATTTACACTGAAAGTGTAGTTGATGACAGTTTTTCGGTCTCTTGTTGGGGTCATGTGATGCTTTAGACAGTGCAGACACGATGTCCTTCTACTGCATTTACAAATTTCAGCCATAACATTAAAACCACTGACAAGGGAAGTGAAAAACATTGATAATCTTCCTCTACAGTGGCATCTCCAGTCTCCTCCAAGACACGTAAAGCCAGTCACCGCCTCTTAGCGAACATCGCTAGGTAGCCAGGGCACTGTGAGTCCTTCTAGGAGTGATGTGGGGAGGAGGAAGTCCCATCAACCCACCCCTGAAAGAGCAAGGCCTGTTGTGCTCTCTCTGACTCCGGCTGCTGATGGCAAGCAGCTCCCTAGTCCACTGCAGCCCTGAACTCTGAGACACTTCTACAAGAACCAGACGTGTGGGGTGGGACCACATGTGCACCAGCAACAGGGTCATGGGTGCCCAAGGCTCATTGATTGCCCCACCTCGCAATATATGGGTCACAAGACCTCAGGACCTTCAGAGTGACCTTCAGAGTCAATGTTATACAGGTGGTTTGAAAAGATTGTATGGAAAGAAGTTAACCTGGTCTCTCTCTCTCTCTCTCTCTCTCTCTCTCTCTGTCTATGTATGGAGCAAGACCCTGAGATGTTAGAGAGTGTGTATGGCAGTGCCTCTCTCTCACACACACACTCATACACACACACTGTGCTGTAATAGTGCTTTTCTGCAGTTATCAGCACTCAGCAGAAGGACAAAAAGACAAAAAGGCTTAGAAAAGCTTAGTGTTCAGAAGTTGAGCTATCACACACTCGACCTCTCCTGCTCGATCTGAGGGTCATCGGCCATTTAGGATTCTCCATCTGGACAGCTTCTGGGCCACACTGAGCGGCACTGAGCTGTGCCTCAAACAGGGCTGACTCTGGTCCTAGGCCCAGTACCCAGTACCAATCCAGTCAGCCCCAATACTGAACCCTAGCCCCAGTACCCAGCCTTGGTACCAGGCCCCTGTTGCCAGCCAGAGTACATGGCCCTAATACCCAGTCCCAGTATTTGGCCTCTGGACCTGAATCCAGTACCCAGCCCCAACACCAGCCAGCCTTAGTATCCATCCCCTGTAGGCAGTACCAGACCCAGTACCTAACCAGCCCTAATACCCATTCCCAGAACTCAGACCTGGGACCCAGCCAACACTAATACTCTATACGCCCTAGCTCCAGTACCCATCCCAGCCGTAGTACCCTGTCCCAGTATCTGACATCACTACGCACCAACCAGCTCCAGTATCCAGTCCCTATTCCAGTCCCAGTACCGAATAATCAACTTCAGCCCCCATCCTCTGCCCCAGTACCACTCCCAAGTCCTACACCCACATCCTGTATCCTAGGTTCGATGCCCAGCCCCTTCTCCAACTAGCCTCTGCACCCAGCCCCAGTCTCAATACCAAGTACTCAGTCCCATCCCTAACCCTAGGCCAAGCACACAGCCCCAGTTCCCAACCCAAGCCCTAGTTCCAATCACAGATACTCAGCCCCAGTACCCATCCCCAGTATTTAGCCCCACAAACATCCCCAGTACCCAGCCCAAGTCTCAATGTCAAGTACTCTCTCATGCCAAACCCTAAGCACAGGACCCAGCCTCTGCTCCAACTAGCCCCAGAACCCAGCCACAGTACCCCATCCACAGTATTCAGCCCCAGTACCATCCCCAGTACCCAGCCCAATTCTCAATGTCAATCACTGTCCCACCCCTAACCCTAGGCCCAGCACCCAGCCACTTTACCTCAGCCCCAGTACCCATCCCCAGTATTTAGCCCCACAAACATCCCCAGTACCCAGCCCAAGTCTCAATGTCAAGTACTGTCTCATGCCAAACCCTAGGCATAGGACCCAGCCTCTGCTCCAACTAGCCCCAGAACCCAGCCACAGTACCCCATCCACAGTATTCAGCCCCAGTACCATCCCCAGTACCCAGCCCAAGTCCCAATGTCAAGTACTGTCCCACCCCTAACCCTAGGCCCAACACCCAGCCACTTTACCTCAGCCCCAGTACCCATCCCCAGTATTCAGCCCCACAACCATCCCAAGTACCCAGCCCAAGTCCCAATGTCAATTACTGTCCCAGCCACAGTACCCAGCCACAGCTAGAGTCAGAGACCTAGCTCCAGTCCCAATCCCAGACACCCAGCCCCAGTCCTTCAGTGTTGCTCAGCCTGGCTGTATCAGTCAGATATCCATATATGAACACCACTCCATACCCACCCCTACCCGGGCACAGCAGCTGATTGTCAGCTCTCTGTTCCCTCTGGAACTCTTCTAAAACACTGGAAGCGGCTCATTTAGGGCCCAGGATTCAATCAGATGTCCCTGTTTGTCTGAGGGTGTCGATTGAGCGCCTGCGGAAGAATTAGACAGATTAAATAAAGAGACAGAGTCGCTGTGACCTTGAGTTTCTGCTGGGATGCTCCATTATCTCCCTTCAGGCTTCCCTCCGCCTCACAGACACACACACACACACACACTCGTACTACACTGACACACACCTCTCCTCTCAGTTGAAAGCCTGTGTGTATATGTGTGTTTCCTTTTGTGTAAGACACTGTGCTGGAGCCAGTGGGTGTCTGTCTGTGTTCCCAAGGTAACGAGTACAGTGTGCTTTAGCACTGTGTGTGCCACAGTGTGTGTGTGTGTGTATGTGAAAGGGCAGTAGGTGACTTTGCAGCACATGTTATATGTGATGTATCTTTCAGTGACATGCCATGAGCTGCTGCTGCTGCTGCTGCTGCTGCTGCTGCTGCTGATTCTGTACTGAAAGCCATGAAAGCAGGTTCTTTATTTGGCTCCTCCCCCTCCAGGGTTCTGTCTGCTGTCCTGAGCTCGGTTCTCCTTAAGCCTCTGAGGTCATGCAGCATTTTGTCAGCCTCAGCATTTTGTTGGCCAAATAAGGACCCCCGGGTCTGACAGCTCATATTAACACACATTAGCTCACTGTCAGCTAACGCGGACTAATGGCCAGTTTCATAACTGCTAACTGACCACGCTTACGCTTTCAGTACACATGACCTACTGCGAGGACGGGGTGCTGCCACTGTGATGCCACTAAGACTCGGATGATGCCGCTGTCTATCAAACGATGCCACAGTGTTTGTACTGTGATTGTCAAAGTGTTTCATACTGTTTTATGTTGGAGCCATATGTAGTCTATATCAATATAGTGTTCTAGAGTGATGCCACTGTGTTCTAGAGTGATGCCACAGTGATCTAGAATGATGCCACATGGTCCACAATGTTTAGGTACTAAGCTAAGCTTATTCTGAAACTCTAGAATAATGATGCATTGTTTCATATTGAAGTCACAGTGTTCTAGATAAAAGTCTCAGTGTTCTAGAGTTAAACCAGAGTTTTAGATACCACAATGTTCTAGATTGATGTCAGGGTTCTGGATTGATGCCACATAATTTTATTTTGAAGCCACAGTGTTCTGAAATGAAGCCAGAGTGTGCTAGAGTTAAACCGCAGCGTTCTAGCACGATGCCACAGTGTTCTAGCATGATGCCACATTGTCCACAATGTTTTAGGTACTAAGCAAAGCCTGAAGCTCTAGAATAATGATTCATTGTTTCATATTGAATTCACTGTGTTCTAGATTAAAGGCTCAGTGTTCTAGAGTTAAACCAAGGTTTTAGATACCACAACGTTCCAGAATGATGTTGCGTAATTTTATTTTGAAGCCGCATGTGATAGAGTTAAACCACAGCGTTCTAGCATGATGCCACAGTGTACTAGAGTGAAACCAGTGCTCTGAAATGATGCCACATGGTTTTATGTTGATGCCAGTGTTCTAGAATAAAGCGACAATGTTTGATATCAATGCCACAGTTATCTAGAATGATATAGACACAGTGTTCTAGAGTGAAACCAGTGTTCTGTAATGATGTTACAGTGTTCTAAAATGATGCCACATAGTTTTATAGTGATGCCAGTGTTCTAGAACAAAGCCACAATGTTCTAGAATGAAGTCGGTGCTCTAGAACGATGCCACATTGTTTTATATCAAAGCCACAGTGTTCTAGACTTAAACCAGTGTCCTGTAATGATGTTAGTGTTCTAAAATGATGCCACATGGTTTTATAGTGATGCCAGTGTTCTAGAACAGAATGAAGTCGGTGTACTAGAATGATGCCATGTTGTTTTATATCAAAGCCTCAATGTTCTAGAATGATGCCCCAATGTACTAGAGTGAAACCAGTGTTCTGTAATGCTGTAAAGGTGTTCTAAAATGATGCCATGTGGTTTTATGTTGATGCCAGTGTTCTAGAACAAAGTCACAATGTTCTAGAATGAAGTCTGTGTTCTAGAATGATGCCACATATCAAAGCCAAAGTGTTCTAAAGTGATGCCGCTAGAACCTGACCACTTGTGAATGGGTTTTTAAGGTTTAAAATGACCACAGTAAAATGTATATGTGAACAGAGTGTGTGTGTGTTTGTGTGTGTGTGTGTGTGTGTGTGTGTCCTGCCTCTGATGGACAGTCTGGAATCAAAGCCACACTGATGGGTGTTTTAGTGGCTTTGCCCCCCAGCCAGTCTTAGAGGCGGTGGACCTGTGAATAAGCCGTTTTGCTGACATTAGCTCATCTTCACAGGACACAGTGTATCAGATATAGGGCAGCCTACACACACACACACACACACACACACACACAGGAAATGCCACAGCTTTGAACAGTGGTTTACACTGGCTAACTCTGACTAATGGCTCTTTTATGACCTATAACGCACCACACTTGAGCTGTCAGCATATTGTAGATGCCTCACTGCATGTTCTAGAGTGATGCCACCGTTTTCTAAAATGCTGCCACTGTGATCTCAAAAGATTATTCAGTACTTTGGCTTTGTTCTAGAAGAATACCACCGCGTTGTAGCAGAATGATGCTGCACTGTTATGGCATAATGTCACAGTGTTCTAGAATGATGCCACACTATTTCACATGGTTGTTAGAGTTCTATAGAAATCCAGCATTGTAGATTGATGCCACCCTTCTAATGGCATGGTGTGTAGAACTATGCCAAAAATGCTACAGCTCTTTACAATGATGCCAACAGTTGCCACAGTGTTCAAGAACCTTGCTTGATTGATTTAACACTGTTCTAGATAGAGGCTTCTGTAGGATTCACACTCTAAGGTCACACTATTCTAGATTGTTGCCACTGTGTTCTAGATTAATGGCTCAGTGTTGTAGACTGATTTCACAGGATTCTGAAAGGATGCCAAAACAGTGTTCTCCACTGATGACACAATGTGTTTGAAGTCACAATGTTCTAGATTGATGCCAGTGTTCTATAATGATGCCACAAAGTTCTCAAGGCAATAGTGTTGTCAAATGATGGCAGCGTTCTGCATTGCTGCCAGTGGTTTAGAGTGATCCACTGTGTTCTAGAATGACTCCACAGTGATCCCATAGGAGGTGGCAGTGCTCTAGACTGATGACATGGTAGTCTAGATCGATGCTACATTGTTCTACAATAAAACAGTAGTGCTTTAAAATTATGTCAGGGTTCTGAATTGATGATACATACAGTAGTTCTAGATACCAATGTTCTAGACTGATGCCACATAGTTCTAGATTGATGCCACACACCTCAGAATAAAGGCATACTGCTTTTAAAATATACCAGTGTTCTAGACTGATGACACAGGGATCTAGACTAGAACCATAGTGCTTTGAATGATATTGGTGTTTTAGAATATTGCCAATGTTCTAAACTGATGCCATACATTTTTTAGAATAAAGCCATAGTGGTTTTAAATTAAACCAATGTTCTAGACTGATGCCACGAAGTTCTAGAATATGGCCACAGTGTTCTAGATTGACACCACACATTCCAGAATAAAGCCATAGTGGTTTTAAATGATACCAATGTTCTAGACTTATGCCACATAGTTCTAGAATATGGCCTCAGTGTTCTAGATTGACGCCACACATCCCAGAAGAAAGCCATACTGCTTTTAAAATATGCCCGTGTTCTAGACTAATGACAAATAGTTCTAGACTAGAACCATAGTGCTTTGGATGATATTGGTGTTTTAGAATATTGCCAATGTTTTAAACTGATGCCAGATAGTTCTAGAATATGGCCACAGTGTTCTAGATTGATGCCACACATCCAAGAATAAAGCCATACTGCTTTTAAAATATACCAGTGTTCTAGACTGATGCCAACTAGTTCTAGAATATGGCCACAGTGTTCTAGATTGATGTCACACATTTTTAGAATAAAGCCATAGTGTTTTTAAATTAAACCAATGTTCTAGACTGATGCCACGAAGTTCTAGAATATGGCCACAGTGTTCTAGATTAATGTCACACATTTTTAGAATAAAGCCATAGTGTTTTTAAATTAAACCAATGTTCTAGACTGATGCCACGAAGTTCTAGAATATGGCCACAGTGTTCTAGATTGATGCCACACATTCAAGAATAAAGCCATAGTGTTTTTTAAATATACCAGTGTTCTAGACTGATGCAACAGGGTTCTAGACTAGAACCATAGTGCTTTGAATGATATTGGTGTTTTAGAATATTACCAATGTTTTAGACTGATGCCACATAGTTCTAGAATATGGCCACAGTGTTCTAGATTGACGCCACACATCCCAGAATAAAGCCAAAGTGGTTTTAAATGACACCAGTGTTCTAGACTGATGCCACATAGTTCTTGAATATGACCATACTGCTCTAGACTGGTGCCACAGTGTTCTAGTTCGATGCTATATTGTTCAGAAACCATGACGGTGGTCCACAAATGACCACCACAAAGGACACCCTCCAAACACCAGCAGCAGAAATCCATCCGTCCATCTGTGGTTCCGCAGCTACTGGGTGAAAGCGCTAGCTGCTCCTTGCTGCCCAATGGCTATTTCTGGAGCAATGACTTGCCTCACTATTTCAGGCCTGCTAATGACTGCTACTGGGAGTCATTAATGGTGAAAGTTCTCAATGCGGGAACCCAGAGCAGCTTTATGTGGGTTATTACCGGTCACTGCGTGCCTTGCCTCTAGAGCATATCAGTGCAGGAAAATGGCTAACGGTGATGTAGGCAGAGCTGCTGCTGTGGTGCATTGTTAGCATTGCAGTACTTGGACAATTTAACACTACGTTGGGATAACAAAACGTTAGGTAGGTGAAGCGCAGGGTCAGCCATGCTTCCTGCACTCCTGGAGCAGAGGGAAGATTAACGGCCTTACTCTGGGGCCCTAATGTGGCCGCTAAGTGGACCTGGGAATTGTGCCCACAATCAATAGGATACAAAGGTATTATTTGTTTGCAACAACTTTTTTATTAAAAGATTTTGGCATACTTGAAGGACACCAACCTGCGAAAATAGAGGCCTATAATCATTTATTTGCATACTGTGGCAGGAAGAAGGTGGAGTCACTGTTTTACCCCCCATTTCATGCTCGTCCGGATTACGGAGGGCTGCAGCTTGTTGGGGATGCACTTCCAGCACAGGAAGAGAGACATTAGCCTCCAGCAATGTATGACTTACACATCCCCTGGCTGAGAATGGTGGAGAATGCGGGCACAGCACACAGCACAGAGTGGTTTGCAGCCATCGTTTTCTGACTGGCAGCTGGACGAGGCTTGGGGACGCGGGTCGAATAACCCCCCTAGCCATTGTCTCTTCCCCTCCCCATTGTTTCTCAAGCTACCTGTCGGCACAACACCCCCTCCCAGTTTGTCCAGGGCCTGCACCTGCTCCCGTGCCATTGTGTGTTGCCCCTGGTGTGAGGCCAGATTTGCAGGGGTGGGGAGGGCCACTATTTTTCTCAGTTTCCCTTTTGGCCTCACAATTTGGTACTGCCAATTAACCCCCCCGATCATAGCTCCCCCTAGCACTTGCAACGCACCCGACACTAGGAGAGTCGGGACTTAACACATCTTCTCCCTTACATGCAAAGCCAGTCATCATCGCTTGAGAATGATGAGGCAAGAGAGCGCCATCTACCCATCCAGAGAGAGCAGGGACAATTGTGCTCTCTCCGAATCTGGCTGCTGATGGCAAAGCAGCATGGCTGGGGAGGGCGTTCCCAGGTGCATGTAGCCACAAGGGGAGCTTGCTTGGAGTAGCCTGCCACTGTATTGCCGCTATGTGACCCGGAGGTCACGCTACAGAAGGCAAGCACCTTTCGATACAGTACATATCACGATACAGGGCTTATATTTTTATATCAAATTTTATGATTTATGATTTAAATTGTCGGAATATAAAAACATGCCATCATATGAATAATGAATAACATCAGGATCTTGCTCTGAGTGGCTCTGTAGTCTATTGCTTTACCACTGTGACCCTGGGGTCGCAAATTCAAATCCCCAGCCATGCTGCTTTGCCATCAGCAGCCAGATTTGGAGGGAGCACAATTGTTCCTGCACTCTCTGGGTGGGTAGATGGCGCTCTCTCCCCTCATCACTCTCAAGCGATGTTGGCCATTTTGTTGATTTAACAAAGGGGCGGTGACTGGCTTTGCATGTAAGATGTGCATTGCAAGTGCTAGGAGGAGCTATGATCGGGTGGGGGCGGGGTTAATTGGCAGTACCAAATTGAAAAAAATTGAGAAAAAGAAAAGAACTGGGGGATCTAAAGACTGAGTACACTGACCTCTAGTGGTCAGGGTTTAAACACAACAGTAAATGAACCACTGTCTGCCACCAATCTTTACATCTAAGCTATTCATTATTAATCAATCGATACAATACTGCAGAACATGATATCGCAATGCTTCGATATATCAATATTTTCTTACGCAGTGTTAAAACAAGAAACACCCGCTTGTATTAATATCGTTTTAATATCGGTGTTGGTACAGAGACTGGTATCGTGCATCTCCAGCTTCTGCCATAATTAAAGATCACATGATATAGTCAGAGAAACACGCTAGTTTCTAATCTTCCCAACCAGTGAAATAATAATTAATGGGCTTTTTAAAATGGCCCGCAGGAGTTATGCTTCACTCCGGGTGTGTGAAAGTTTCAACGGCAGATGTAGCCCCCTGGGACGGAGCCAGAGAGCGTCTGATTTACAGTGGATGAGGTGCGGAGTGTGAGGAGCGCATCAGTGAATGAGGCTTTGATGAATGTAAGGCCGGGCCGAGGAGAGAGAGAGTGTGTGTGTGTGTATAGTAACTGTGATTCATCTGCACGGTTGCCGGCGGATGGAGGGAGCGAGGGAGGGAGGCGATGAGACTGAAGTGGGCATCGGGGAGGGAGGATAAATGCTCCAGAGAGTTTGAGCTTTATTGTGTGCGAGATTCAATCCGCTATATGAGACTCTGATTTTATTAAAGGTTAAAAATTGCTCTGCCATGCGGCCACGGAGAAAATATATAAAGAAATAAATAAAACTGATAAAATAAGGATGACTGATGTTTCTCTATGAGCTCAGAACCAGGCTGGAGAGCGCGCTGCATGAAATGAAAAATACTCAGATCGGCCGAAACATTAAAACCACCTGCCTAATATTGAGAAGGTGCCGCTTGTGCTGCCAAAACAGATCTGACCATTCGAGGCATGGACTCCACAAGAGCTCTGAAGGTGTCCTGTGGTGTCTGGCACCACCAAGGAGTCCTGTAGGTTGTGAGGCGTGCAGCACCAATAAGGCCTTGGTTGCCCATGACCCTGTCGCCGGTTCAGCGGTTATCCTTCCTTGGAGCACTTTCGGTAGGTACTGACCACTGCATACTGAGAATGCCCCACAAGACCTGCCTGATGTTTTGGAGATGTTCTGACCCAGTCATTGTCTAGAACATTACAGGTTCTATTACAGGTTCTTGTTAAAGTGTCTCAGGTTCTTATGCCTGAACATTTTGTTTTGTGGTTCAGGTTTTAACGCAATGTAAATCTGGCAGTTGCTCTTTGCATAATGTCAAATTATGGGATGAGTGGGCCAATAGAAATTATATATATATATATATATATATATATATATATATATATATATATATATATATACATTTAAACATCTGGACATTGGATCTTTATGTGAACTGAGATGCTGAGAGATGGAGGTAGTCTAAGTAAACACACACTGAAGAAAGTAAACAAAAAACTTTAATCATCATTTCTAAAATGCAATTCATATAAATTATTATACACACACATTTATTACTCTTTCAAATGTGTAGAATTACAAGCAAAATCTACATACACACCACTTGTTATTAAAAATCCATCCCAGGACTTTCTTACAACTGCCTGGGCAGCTCAGAGCTGTATCATATACATTATATACACACAACCATATATAATGTTATTACTAATACATATTTATGTCATCTATTGCTCAAATTTAAATATATCATCAATTCAGGTCCGGAAAGTAAAAATCCATCTCAGGTCTTTGTTACAACTGCCTGGGCAGCTCAGAGCTAGATTATAGACATTATATACACACAACCATATATAATGTTATTACTAACATATATTTATGTTACAGTGCATCCGGAAAGTATTCACAGCGCTTCACTTTTTCCACATTTTGTTAGGTTACAGCCTTATTCCAAATTGTATTAAATTAATCTCTTTCCTCAAAATTCTACACAAAATACCCCATTATGACCATGTGAAAAAAGTTTTCTTGAGAGTTCTGAAAATTTATTAAAAATAAAAAACTAAGAAATCACATTTACGTAAGTATTCACAGCCTTCGCCATGAAGCTCAAAATTGAGCTCAGGTGCATCCTGTTTCCACCGATCATCCTTGAGATGTTTCTACAGCTTAAATGGAGTCCCCCTGTGGTAAATCCAGTTGATTGGACATGATTTGGAAAGGCACACACCTGTCTATATAAGGTCCCACAGTTGACTGCATGTCAGAGCGCAAACACCAAGCATGAAGTCAAAGGAATTGTCTGTAGACCTCCGAGACAAAATAGTCTCGAGGCACAAATCTGGGGAAGGATACAGAAAAATTTCTGCTGCTTTGAAGGTCCCAATGAGCACAGTGGCCTCCATCATCCGTAAATGGAAGAAGTTTGGAACCACCAGGACTCTTCCTAGAGCTGGCCGGCCATCTAAATTGAGCGATCGGGGGAGAAGGGCCTTGGTCAGGGAGGTGACCAAGAACCGGATGGTCACTCTGTCAGAGCTCCAGCGTTCCTCCGTGGAGAGAGGAGAACCTTGCAGAAGGACAACCATCTCTGCAGCAATCCACCAATCAGGCCTGTATGGCAGAGTGGCCAGGCGAAAGCCACTCCTTAGTAAAAGGCACAAGGCAGCCCGTCTGGAATTTGCCAAAAGGCACCTGAAGGACTCTCTGACCATGAGAAACAAAATTCTCTGGTCTGATGAGACAAAGATTGAACTCTTTGGTGTGAATGCCAGGCGTCATGTTTGGAGGAAACCAGGCACTGCTCATCACGAGGCCAATACCATCCCTACAGTCAAGCATGGTGGTGGCAGCATCATGCTATGGGGATGTTTTTCAGCAGCAGGAACTGCCAGACTAGTCAGGATAGAGGGAAAGATGAATGCAGCAATGTACAGAGACATCCTGGATGAAAACCTACTCCATAGCGCTCTTGACCTCAGACTGGGGCGACGGTTCATTTTTCAGCAGGACAACGATCCAAAGCACACAGCCAAGATCTCAAAGGAGTGGCTTCAGGACCACTCTGTGAATGTCCTGGAGTGGCCCAGCCAGAGCCCAGACTTAAATCCGATTGAACATCTCTGGAGAGATCTGAAAATGGCTGTGCACAGACGTCTCCCATCCAACCTGATGGAGCTTCAGAGGTACTGCAAAGAAGAATGGGCAAAACTGCCTAAAGAGAGGTGTGCCAAGCTTGTGGCATCATATTCAAAAAGACTTGAGGCTGTAGTTGCTGCCAAGGGTGGTTCTACAAAGTATTAAGCAAAGGCTGTGAATACTTATGTAAATATGATTTCTTTGTTTTTTAATTTTAATAAATTTTCAGAACTCTCAAGAAAACTTTTTTCACATGGTCATAATGGGGTATTTTGTGTAGAATTTTGAGGAAAGAGATTAATTTAATACAATTTGGAATAAGGCTGTAACCTAACAAAATGTGGAAAAAGTGAAGCGCTGTGAATACTTTCCGGATGCACTGTATATATTGCTCAAACTTAAATACACCACTTGTTTTTGGAGGTGTAGGTCCAGAAAGTAAAAATCCATCCCAGGACTTTGTTACAACTGCCTGGGCAGCTATTATATACATTATATACACACAACCATATATAACATTATTAATATTATATATTTCTGTTATAAATTGCTCAAATTTAAATATACCATCAATTCAGGTCCGGAAAGTAAAAATCCATCCCAAGACTTTGTTTCAACTGCCTGGGCAGCTATTACATACAATATATACAAACAATGATATATGATGTTATTACTAATATATATTTATGTTATGTATTGCTCAAATTTAAATATAGCCACCAATTCAGGTCCGAAAAGTAAAAATCCAACTCTTTGTCTTTGTTACAACTGCCTGGGCATCTCAGAGCTAGATTATATACATTATATACACCCAACCATATATAACGTTATTAATATTATATATTTATGTTATTAATTGCTCAAATTTAAATATACCATCAATTCAGGTCCAGAAGGTAGAAATCCATCCCAAGACTTTGTTTCAACTGCCTGAGCAGTTATTATATACATTATATACACACAATCATATATAATATTATTACTAATATATATTTGATATATATATTACTCAAGTGTAAATATATCCCTTGTTATTAGAGAGGGGAAATTCAGGTCTTTGTTACAACTGCCTGGTGAGTTTATATACATTATATACACACAACCATATATAACGTTATTAAATATTATATATTTATGTTATAAATTGCTTAAATTTAAATATACCATCAGCAGAGCTGCCCAGGCAGTTGAACCAAAGTCCTGGGATGGATTTTTACTTTCCGGACCTGAATTGTCCATCTCTAATTGTTATTGTTCGTGCTCATATCTCAGCCGAAACTGCTGCGTCTATAACACTGTATACATAATTCATTATGCTTCGAATTTGTCGGTGAATTAAAACGTTGTTTCAGCACAAGGTTGTTTTCTTTATCTGCACACGCTGCATCTGTGGGGAAGTTATTAAATTATGATTTACAAGGCGGTTTCTTCGCGAGGCACTCCGGCGGGCGCTGCGGGTCTTTTCTCAAAGTAATAAAGTGCTGCGTTTTATTTATTTATTTACTCATTCATTCGGTCATTAATATGGTGAAATGTGGCCGCTGCTCTGTTGCGTGTGCAGTAATGGGTTTGCGAGGACGCTGTATGATACGCAGTCCTTCAACCGCATGCTTGTACTCTTCCACAGCCGTCTGCGCAGATCCCTTCCCTTAAAACACCCATATTGTCACTAGTTTAGCACATCTCGTGGAGTTCCTCAGGGCTCTATTATAGGGCCTATGAAGTTGATGTTAATGATGGCAGTAATGTAGGTAGTCTAAATGGAGAAAAGTATTGGGACACCTCATTGGTTGCTCGTTCCGAAAGCAAGGGTATTAAAAACAAACTTAAATTTGGAGGAGCATTGCTGCGAGGATTTGATTGCATTCAGCGACACAAGGGAGATTAGCGAGGTTTGAATAATTTATGATCACCACCACAGCCACCATCCATCATTCCAGAGAACACAGTTCTTCCACTACTTGGGGGGCTTTATACCCCTCCAGCCCACGCCTGGCATTAGGCAGCTATTAGGTGCCAATAGGTTCTATTGGCAGTACTTCTCTACAGGGACTAGACAAGCTGTGGGTGTGCATTTGCACATCTGTGTCAGCAGTGGGTGCAACCTGAAGTAGCTGAAAGCATTCATTAGAAGGGGTGTCCACAAACATTTGGACAAGTAGTGGAACGAAATGGAAATGCCTGAATTTTTTTTCGGTAGAAAAGGTGTGTGTGTGTGTGTGTAAATCACAGAGGCAGGGCGTTTGTAATGAGGTACAGGTGAAAATCTGACAGTCTGAGTTTTCACTTCTCTCTTTGGTGTGGAAATCTGGCTCCTGAAGGTTGTCAGGCTGTTTCTTGAAAAAGCGAGAGGCCCTGGCTGAACTGATAGCGCTCAGCGCTCAAAGCCTGTCTCCACCGTTTGATGTCAGAATGACAAAAGAAGCATCCTGGCGACACCTGCGCAAGGTGTTTTATCAGGACGAGAGGGGGTCCGGGCTTGCAGTGATCACTCAGGTCCCATCAGCTCCTTTCAGAACCCATTTACATCTCGAGTGATGCCACAGTGTTCTGGAATGACGCCACAGTACATTGCAGTGAGGCCGAGCTGTTCGACGTTGATGCCCCGGTGCTTTGGAATGATGCCACACTGTTTAGATCGATGTCACAATGTTCAAGGATAACGCCACGCTTGGAATGATGCCATCATGTTCTAGACTGATGCCACGTCATTCTAAAATGACAGCTTTTATTCATGTGATGCCGCCCCACTTTAGGATAATGCCGCTGTGCTTCGGAATGATGCCACAATGTTTCGATTGATGTCGCAATGTTCAAGAATAACGCCACGCTTTCTGGAATGATGCCATCTTGTTCTAGATTGATGCCACGCTGTTCTGACAGCTTAACAGCTTTATTTTCATGTAAGCTGCCACCCCCTTTATGATGATGCCGCCCCACTTTAGAATGATGCCAGTGAGTTTTAGATTGATGGGACAATGTTTTTGATGAATGGTGCCCTCATGTTTGAGATGGATGCCCCATCGTTCTATAATACTAGAACGTCGGTTTGTCATAGAATAACAGCTTTATGTTCATTATTGCTGTCAAACATGCCACCTTGCTTTGGAATGATGCCACTGTGTTCTAAAATTATACCACAGTATTCCGGAATGATGCCACAATGTTCTAGAATGATGTTAGTGTTGTAGAATGACACCACAGTATTCTGTAATGACACCACAGTATTCCGGAATGATGCCACAGTATTTCAGAATGATGCCTCAGTATTTCAGAATGATTCCATAGTATTTCAGAATGATAACACAGTATTATAGAATGATGCCTCAGTATTTCAGAATGATGTCATAGTATTTCAGAATGATTCCACAGCATTTCAGAATGATGCCACAATGTTGTAGAATGATGCCACAGTATTCTAAAATGATGCCACAGTGTTTCAGAATGATGCCTCAGTATTTTAGAATGATGCCACAGTATTCTAGAATGATGCCAAAGTATTCTAGAATGATGCCACAGTATTTCAGAATGATGCCACAATGTTGTAGAATGATGCCACAGTATTCTAAAATGATGCCACAGTGTTTCAGAATGATGCCTCAGTATTTTAGAATGATGCCACAGTATTCTAGAATGATGCCTCAGTATTTTAGAATGATGCCACAGTATTCTAGAATGATGCCTCAGTATTTTAGAACGATGCCACAGTATTCTAGAATGATGCTTCAGTATTTCAGAATGATGCCACAGCATTTTAGAATGATGCCACAGTATTCTAGAATGATGTCTCAGTATTTTAGAATGATGCCACAGTATTTCAGAATGATGCCACAATGTTGTAGAATGATGCCACAGTATTCTAAAATGATGCCACAGTATTTCAGAGTGATGCCACAGTATTTTAGAATAATGCCACAGTATTCTAGAATGATGCCACAGTATTTCAGAATGATGCCACAGTATTTTAGAATGACGTCTCAGTATTTTAGAATGATGCCACAGTATTTCAGAATGATGCCACAGTATTCTAAAATGATGCCACAGTATTCTAGAACGATGCTTAAGTATTTCAGAATGATGCCACAGCATTTCAGAATGATGACAGTATTCTAGAATGACGTCTCAGTATTTTAGAATGATGCCACAGTATTTCAGAATGATGCCTCAGTATTTCAGTATTTCTTTTTTCCTGTAGGTATGATTAAAGTGGTCCATGATACTCTGATCCCATCAGCTCCATTCAGAGCACATTTACTCCAAATCGCTCACATTGAGGCCTAAAACGGGTGGCAGAATGGCAAGGCGTTTGCAGCTCGATAGCAGTTTGCGCTTGATAGAGGGACGTCTAATGGCCCCAGCTCTCCACAGAGATGATGCCTCCCTTCAGATTTTCGCTGAATGTGCCTGCATTTGTCGTCCTGCAAAAATGGCCAGCGGTTCTTTCGTTCGGAGGCCGGCCGAGCCCCCCATTGTGCTGCGGAGCTTCAGATCTTTGGGATAATGAAGTTAAGCTGTGGAAGGTTTCAGACGCTGGGGCAGGATTAAACGACTAATGGCTTTTTGAGAATCAGTCCCTGGAGCTCCAGGCACAAAAAGATCCAGGCTGAAATGTTGTTACTGTTCTATTAAGCCACTTGGGCTGTTGTGCGCAGCAGAAATGCAGTTTTGATTCACATCTAATGTAAGCTAATGCACATCCACCCTGCTAGAGGTGCTCACAACTCCAGGAGCCATGCAACTCCTTTTCCGTGCATTAACCCCTTAAGACTCCAAGGCTTATCACACACTAAGGTGTATTACTCAGCATCTACAGCGACTTCTGTACAATGGTGGGGCACCTTTGGCCTGCCGGGTGGGCTTAGGTTAGGATGCTTACATAGCAAATGGTTTATTATTTATTATATGTTAGCATATAGTCGCTATCTCCATCTAGTATGGAGGGGCTGGTTGGTCCAGTCTTGGCTTTGTAGGCCAGAGTCAGGGGTTTGGATCTGATGACCTGGGCATCAGCTACAGGAACGAGGCAAAGGAAGACCAGCCAGTTGCAGTGGTCAAGTCTTGAAGTGACAAGACTGAACATCTGAGCACCTGGGTGACCTCGCTATAGAGAAGGGGTCAAATTCTCCAGATGTTGTACAGGCCAATGAGTCAGATTTGCAACATGGCTTGAGAACGTCCACGACTACACCAAGGCTTCCAGCTTCTGTAGATGGAGTGACCAGCGAGTTCTCAAAGGAGATGGCGAGATCATTGTGAAGTCCAGCAGTTCCTGGGATCTAAACCCTCTTAATGTTTAGGGTTTTATATGATTAAAAACCTCCCAATCAGAGTCAGCGCCACGCCACAACGTTCATGACTCGGACCTCCAGTTCTGTGGTCCATTGTTTCCTCGTTCTTCTTTAAAGTGGTTCTTGTTTTAAGGATCTGCTCTGATGCTCTAATGGCTGTCATGCTCATCATCACAGTGAGGGAAGTGCAGGGAAAAGACGAGGAAGGCTATCCCAGGGCACCAGCCTCAAATTGCCAATTTCTCGCTCACAAATTACGTCCCCCCACCCCCCGACCGACTCCACGCTTGCGCCGTTGTTTTCTCTGCACCCGTCACTGCTCTCATCTGCCCCATCTCTCTGTCTGACAGGCTCTTTCTCACAGAAGCACACTGTTTTTGGGGCTCCGCTGAGCTACGTGACAAATCTCCATTAGCCGAGCTGAGCCTCAGACAGGCTCAAGGCGTCCGGTGGGGACAGAAAGCCCAGACCAAAGCCTCAAAGACTCCAGGCACTTCTCCAGGTCACTCCAAACGTCACGTAAAGCTTTGGGTGACTAAAACCTTCTAATTGTCTGACATGTGAAAGGACTTGAAGCCCTTAAAGGTCAGCTTGGTGACTATACAAAGACCTCCCCCTGACTGTGACTGGTCCTAAATGCCTTCTCGTTGGTTTTGAGACCTCCCCCTTAGCTGTGATTGGTCCTAATTCTCTCCTTATGTGTTCAGAGACCTCCCCCTTATCTGTGATTGGTCCGTATTCTCTCGTCATTTGTTCTGCGACCTCTCGCTTAGCTGTGATTGGTCCTAATTACCACCTTATGCATTCGGAGACCTCCCCTTATCTGTGATTGGTCCTAATTACCACCTTATGCATTCGGAGACCTCCCCCTTACCTGTGATTGGTCCTAATTACTCCCTTATGCGTTCTGAGGCCTCGCCCTTAGCTGTGATTGGTCCTAAGTACCACCTTATGCGTTCTAAGACCTCCTCTCTAGCTGTGGTTGGTCCTAATTACCACCTTATGTGTTCGGAGACTTCCCCCTTAGCTGTGATTGGTCCTAATTACCACCTTATGTGTTCGGAGCCCTCCCCCTTAGCTGTGATTGGTCCCAATTCTCACCTTATGTGTTCAGAGCCCTCCCCCTTAGCTGTGATTGGTCATAATTACCACCTTGTTTGTTCTGAGGCCTCCCCCTTGGCTGTGATTGGTTCTAATTACCACCTTTTGCGTTCTAAGACCTCCCCTCTAGCTGTGATTGGTCCTAATTACCACCTTATGTGTTCGGAGCCCTTCCCCTTAGCTGTGATTGGTCCTAATTCTCACCTTATGTGTTCAGAGACCTCCCCCTTAGCTGTGATTGGTCCTAATTACCACCTTGTTTGTTCTGAGGCCTCCCCCTTGGCTGTGATTGGTCCTAATTACTACCTTGTTTGTTCTGAGGCCTCCCCCTTGACTGTGATTGGTCCTAATTACCACCTTATGCGTTCTAAGACCTCCCCTCTAGCTGTGATTGGTCCTAATTACCACCTCATGTGTTTAGAGACCTCCCCCCTAGCTGTGATTGGTCCTAATTACCCCCTTAAGCATTCTGAGGCCCCGCCCTTAGCTGTGATTGGTCCTAATCGCTACCATGTTTGTTTTAAGACTTCCTCCTGCCTGTGATTGGTCCTAGTTCCCACCTCATTTGTTCTGAGGCCTCCCCCTTGGCTGAGATTGGTCCTAATCGCCACCATGTTTGTTGTAAGACCTCCCCCTCACTGTGATTGGTCCTAATCACCACCAAAAAGGTTGTTATACCATTGGCTTACATTCATTGGTCCTAATTACCACCTTGTTTGTTGTGAGACCTCCCTCTCACTGTGATTGGTCCTAATTCTCACCTTATGTGTTCGGAGACCTTAGCTGTGATTGGTCCTAATTCTCACCTCATTTGTTCGGAGACCTCCCCCTTAGCTGTGATTGGTCCTAATTCTCACCTCATTTGTTCGGAGACATTCCCCTTGGCTGAGATTGGTTCTAATCACCACCTTGTTTGTTGTGAGACCTCCCCCTCATTGTGATTGGTCCTCCTTCACTTCATTTGTTCTGAGACCTTTTTTTAGGACTTCCTTGTTTGTTGTGTCTGTTATTCATCATGATTGCCCTTCATTTATTCTGAGGCCTCCCCCCTCACTGTGAATCATCCTAATCACCGCCAAGAGTGTTCTTAGACCATTGGCTGACTTTCATTGGTCCTAAGTACCACCTTGTTTGTTGTGAGACCCTTTTTGCCGCTGCATAGTAGCATTTTCTAAAGGGTTTCATGAGAAACCATCTACAGACAGCTTTCCTCAAACCTGAAGGACTATTTTAACAAGGAAAGAATCATTGCCTTTCCTCAGAACCCTTAAAGAATCTCTTTTTACGGGTGTCCCGTGGAGCTCTTTGCTGTGCACTGGAGGTTCCTCTCTCTTACCTCCTAAAACTGTCTGCGCTCTTCCTGAAATGGGAACACAGTGTTGTAGCACTTGCATCAAAGTTGGCTTCTGTCTTAGCTGTTCCACTTGGATTGTGCCTCTCTTGGATAAAAGCGTCTGCCAAATGAATAAATGTAAATGTGATCAATCTTAAGCTCCTCCATTCCTGTTGAAAGGATTGTGCGAAGAGTGGGGAGTGTGGCCATTGTCGTAAAGGCTGGAAGATAAGAGTCTCTACAGGGATTTTAGCAGTTCCAGGCGAATTGACAAAAGCTAAAAACTGCACTAGCTGCCTTAATTCAGCCCATGTTTATAGATACCAGTGTCAGAAACCACCTAGGCGAGTCTATTAGGGATTACCGAACACCTCCACATGGTCTGAGGAGAGCGTATGATGATTTAGGCATGAAGTTAGCTCCAGCTAACTGGCAATCATAAATCTAAGCTTCCTAGGCCGTGTCTGCAGATATTAATCACGCACATATATAGATATCTATTCCACTCACTTACACAGCCGTTGGCGTCCCACCACGGCGCTGTGTACCGCTGAGGTTTGGGCACTGCCCCTGCCTCTTGGCCTTGGCTGGTTCTGTGTGCTTTATGCTGTGTGTTTGTACTTTGGAGCTTTGCCCGTTAGCCCAAGGCGCCCCAGCCAGTTGGCCAGGCTAATCGAAGAAAGAGGACGGTCAGTGTGCTACCAGACACTCCCCGTGCGGGGATCAGTTCTACTGCCTTGGGCACACCAACCAAGCAAACACCACCAGCCCCAATCACAAGCACGCAAGTCCAAATCTGTCGCTCATATTTTCCCTGTTATCTCATAATAACTGTGCATGTGAAGGTCTTATAGTTGGGGATGAAGTAAGGTCATGACCATCCAATGTCCTGACCTTACTAACGCTCTTGTTGCTAATAGAATCAGATCCTCACAGCAATGCTTCTCCAAAATCCAGTAGAAAGCCTTCTTCTTCTCGGGACAGTTGAGACAGCTACTCCAGCAAAAGCAGGATCAGCTCTTTTTACTACCCTTGATTGGTGTCCCAATACTTTTGTCCATATTGTCTATGTGTTAGAAGATAACAATCAGTTCTTGTAGTCGATTTGTTGGATGTGGGAGGTCCAGGTCAGAGTATCTTCAAAACATCTTCAAGGACCGCTGGTCAGCAGACAGTTTAACCTTTTGAACCCTGGGTTTATTCTTCTGTTATTAATTATAATTTTGTGGAGTCCCACAAGGTTCGATTTTAGGGTCTTTGAAACTGATGCTAATTCTGAGAGTTATGAGGGTGAGGAACTGAAGTGTGGACCTCACTGTACAGCTTTCAAGGAGTGAGGGATGGTTATGGGAGGAATGTGTCACAAAGCACAATGCAACGCCCCCTGCTGGGCAAAGGGTTGCATATAACTGCAGACTGGTCAGAGTGTTAACCCATGCTAACCATTGTCCAGTGCTGAAAAAGCCTATGATGGACATGACAGCACTGGAACTGGACTTCCAAGCGATGGAAGGAGGTCTCAGAGTCTTAGATGAGTCCTGTTGTTTCTTTCCCATCCCGTTAACAGCCGGGTACATGTGTCTCCACTTTGCTACCCATGGGACTTGAAGGATCTGCTGGAACGTCTTGGTCTCAGATACCACAGATACCACCTTTGGAAGCATTGCAAATGGAGCTGATTTGGTGGCTGATTGGGGTGTATACTGCACAGATGCTGTGAACAGTGTTAAATGAAAATATTGCCAGTTGCTTGTGGTATTTGCTGTGTAGTAGATGGGTGTCCATTGGGCTGACTGGCATGGAGCTGTCCAGGCAAACCGAAAATGCTAACACATGCACTCGCTAATCTCCGATACACTCCGATACCCTCCGATACACTCTGAAACTCTCGGCTTTCCCAGCGTTCCACATCAGATGGAAATCCCTTTCTCTGCTCTAATTGTTTTCCAGAGATAGCATCCTGGCTTTTAATTGCCCGGGCCTTATTAAGGGATGTTTAAGTGGAAAGAGTGAGTGTAAATCCCCTGGTGGAGTTTAGAGCCTCAAGCCACGCCCCCTTCATTAGCCCCTGGGACTCAGTAATGAAGGCTTAAAATGGTGCGGTCTGCCGGTGCCCCTGACCGAGCCGTTTCCATTATAATGGCCTCTGTGTGGCTATTTTCTCTCAGTGTTGTGAATTTTTCATGCGATCTTTAAAGCGTCTCGGCTGGACTGGGGCTGGACGCTCAGGAGGCCTACGGGTGGGAGAGTGATAAAGCGATCCTAATGACCGAACGAATGAAGGACAAAATGACATATGGGCTTGGGCTAGGCCTCTCTCTCTCTCTCTGTGTCTCTCTGTGTCTCTCTGTGTCTCTCTCCCCCTGCTGAGCAGTGTTGTATAGAGGTGTGCTTTACCGCTGCTGTAAGTGGTGTTGTATTTGAGATGTAGAGGCAGGCTCAGCTGCTGCTCTGCTTAATGGGAGCATCTGGGATAAGGAGCTAAAGGCAGGGGTTGTATCAGCCAGGTTAGATTCTGGAGCGTTATCTCACCACACATCACCTTACCGGCAGAGCAAACTGCTTTCTGCTGCTGCTAACACACCGTTATCTTCCAGCAGGAGTTACACTGCATGCTGGAAATGTTTACACACACTCTTACAGTGGGCTGACAGAGCGAGGCTGGGCCACGAATTTCCATCTACTGAGTTTGCAACCACACCTCAGCTTCTTCACACTGAGGGTAGAGGTCAGTTCATGGCCATAGCATTGCCATATCTTAAGAGTTGACGTGTCTTATTGCCATGACCATAGAACTGACCAGTGAGATCGTATGATGACAAAAATGTTTGGACGACGGCCTAGTTGGCAGAATTGCCCTGCTAATTGACCTGTTGTGTTGTCATTGCCATATGATTGGCCAGTGGTGGTGTCTTTGCCATAGATTTGACCAATGCCATTGTCATGGCCATAGCATTGGCCAGCAGCGACATTGCCATAGAAATAGGCATGGCCTAAAGCATTGTCATTGGTCCAATGCCATTAGTCAAATCTGTGTTCAAGATAATGCCACTGACCATGCATTGTCATGATCATAAGCATGGCCGGTGGCGTTATCGTGACCGTGGAAATGGTCCAGTAGCATTGCCATGATCACCATGACTGTAGATTTGGCATAGGCAGTGGCATTGTCATTATCAAAGTCTTGGAAAGTGGCATTGTCATGATCAAAGGCATAAGCAGTGGTATTGTCATGATCAAAGGCATGGACAGTGGCATTGTCATGATCAAAGGCATGGGCAGTGGCATTGTCATGATCAAAGGCATGGACAGTGGGATTGTCATGATCAAAGGCATAGACAGTGGCATTGACATGAACAAAGGCATAGACAATGACATTGTCATGATCAAAGGCATAAGCAGTGGCATTGTCATGATCAAAGGCATGGACAGTGACATTGTCATTATCAAAGGCATAGGCAGTGGCATTGTCATGATCAAAGGCATAGACAGTGGGGTTGTCATGATCAAAGGCTTAGACAGTGGCATTGTCATGAACAAAGGCAAAGACAGTGGCATTGTCATGATCAAAGGCATAGGCAGTGACATTGTCATAATCAAAGGCATTGACAATGACATTGTCATGATCAAAGGCATGGACAGTGGCATTGTCATGAACAAAGGCATAGGCAGTGGCATTGACATGATCAAAGTCTTGGACAGTGGCATTGTCATGATCAAAGGCATGGACAGTGGGAATGTCATGATCAAAGGCATAAGCAGTGGCATTGTCATGAACAAATGCATAGACAGTGGCATTGTCATAATCAAAGGCATTGACAATGGCATTGTCATGATCAAAGGCATGGACAGTGGGAATGTCATGATCAAAGGCATAAGCAGTGGTATTGTCACGATTAAAGGCATGGACACAGATTTGGGCAATGGCCTTGTCATGGTCATAGGCATGGGCTGTGGCATTGTCATGACCATAGAATTGACCTATGGTGTTTTCACTACCATATAATTGACCTTTTGTGTTGCCATGACCATATATTTAACCAATGACGGTGACATTATCATAGATTTGGCCAATGGGATTGTCATGACCACAGATTTGGGTAATGGCCTTGTAATTGGTATAGAATTTGCCAGTGGCATTGTCATTATAATAGATGTGGTCAATTGCATTATAATGACCATGTTTGTGGCATTGCAGTTTACCAGCATAGAACTGACCTTTAGTGTTGTTACGATCAGAGTTTTGCCCAGTGACATTGTCACGCCATAGAATTGACCTGTGGTCAGTGTCAACTGTCCTGACCACACAATTCGCCAATGACATTGTGTAACAACTCTGGATTTGGCCAATGCCTTTGTGTAATGAGCATTGAATTGGCCAGACGTCTGACTGGCACTGTGTATGTGTGTGTGTGTATGTGTGTGTGTGTGGACACTTGATCAAACATTTGATCACCATTTCCAGATTTTCCAGTGCTTCAAAAGCTAACGGTCTTCTGCTGTTGTCAGGGTCCACTTTCAGCTGCAGATCTGACCAGCTGTGCAATTAGAGTTTCAGTGAACCGTCCAAACAAACGAATCCTGCAACATGTTTGTCTTGGCCTCTCTCTCTGTCTCTCTCTCTCTCTCTCTCTCTCTCTCTCTCTCTCTCTCTCTCTCTCTTTCTCTCTCGCTCTCTCTCTCTCTCTCTCTCGCCCTCTCTCACACACCAGACTGCCCTGTGTAATTGTAATTTTCTCCTGTGAGGGGATGCTGTGGGTTTACAGTGGCTGACCACGTGGTTCTGCTGGACACAGAGCTGGACGTCAGGATTTGGGGAGGTGCTGAGTCTTACAGAAGGTTGAGGTTGTTGGAGGTAGAGGACTTTACTGTAGTGCAGCCGTAGCTGGTATAGAGTGTATGTAGGCCTTTTTGCGGTGTGTGTGTGTGTGTGTGTGTGTGTGTAAGCTGACGTTAGTGTCTTTAGATGATGATCCAGCAGCTTGTTAAGGTGGCCTGGAGAGGAAAGGTGATTTATTACTTGTGATCTTTTGCTCCCTTGGCAGAATGAATGATGCTATGCTCTCTCTCTCTCCCTCTCTCTCTCTCTCTCTCTCTCTCTCTCACACACACACACTCTCACACACTCACACACTCACAAAACTCAGTTTTGCAAAGCTTAAAGCTATTGAATCCACTCATTAACATTATATATATTATATATAACATTATATACAATATATTTATTATATATAATATTAAAAATATTAATACATTTAAATAAAAAAACACACCTTATATTAAAAAAAGGCGTTTATGATTTGGGTGCATCCTCAGATCTTGACTTACCACCCTGTCACACTAACTAGTTTTGTCTGTAAATAATGTACTATTGCTTTAAAAGTCATCACAAAGAGGAAATGACATCATTTGACCCTCTGGAGCATCCAGGACCACATAAAGGCCTCTAACATGTTTTTACATCGTTTATTGCTTTTTTCAACCCAACCACCCCGTAACGCGAAAATGTGTGTTTGTTTTTATCAGTATTTTTACACCTTTATTGATTGACGTGTGTCAAGTAGAGAAAGTTTGACACTTTCCATAAACACTTACTCAGTTAGCATGTCGATACGGTCCAGTACCAGTAGATATGGTCGTTGGATCCTCAATCTTTTCTTTTGTTTTTCTGACAAATTAGTTTGTCCCCATATGTCCCCAAACTGGTACTGCCGATTAAGCCACCCGTTCGTAGCTCCCCAGGGTAGTTAGGGAGGGTAAGGACTAGTGTCTGATACATCCTTCTATACGGCTGCTGATGCGGCATCATGCTCAGAGGAAAGCTCCACTGCACCAGCTAACAGATGCCGACAGTGTCGGCCAACATCGCTTAAGAGTGACGAGGGGAGGGAGAGCGCCATCTACCCACCCGGTTGTGCTCTCTCTGACTCCGGGAGCTGATGCCAAAGCAGCATGGCCCCGGGATTCAAACCCACGACCCCCCGGGTCATAGTGGTAGCGCACTAGACCACTGAGATGCTCCATCTTCTTATCCACTTCTTAATGGCCAGGGTTGTGGTAGGTCCAGAGCCTACCCGAAACCATTGGGCATGGGGAAAGGAATACCGTCTTACAAAGAAAGGTGCTACAAATGGTTCGTTTAGCGATTTAGCCATAGAAGACCCACTTTTACTTACCTCAGAAACCATGTTTGAGAAAGAGAGAACCTTTTAAAGATAAATAAAATCAGGTCCATTTTATGGACCTTTTACAAAAGTGGCCAATAAGTGCTTCTTCTATGGGATTTCTCAAGGAACCACTTGTAGCACCTTTGTTTTTAAGACTGTACGGGAAATTGACCATAGCCAGATTGCCACACGAGTTCCACTCACACCTACTTTCTTAGCATAAAGCTGCTACAAACAGTTCTTCAAGCAAAGGCATAGAAGAACCTTTTGGAAGGAACCAAAAGTGGTTCTTCTATGGCATTGCACAAAAAACCATTTGTAGCATATTAATTTTTTAAGCCTGATGAGCTAATTTAGCCTAGCTAATTCACCAGTCATTTGTTTATGGGTCCTAGACCCATTTGTGGGGGCTGTGACCCCATAGGCCCCCGCGGGGTCGCAGAGTCCTGGCGGTAAATCATTTTCTGCACCGAACACCTCCACTGCTTGTGGTCAGTGAGCTTTGGGGTCAGGGCTGCGATTTCCCGCCAGCGCCTCGCGGGCACCGAGACGGCCGAACGTTGTGTGTGTTCACTCTGCAGTGTAATTGTAACAGCATGGGGGGATTCAAGGGGCTCTTTTTCGGGCAGAAAATAAGTGGCTGACACGGTTTGCTTGAGGTGCTCCTGGAGTGTTTACAGCTCTGCTGCCTTAGACTTGCCTTGCGGTTCAGCGTGTCTCACTCCTGGTACTTTTTGCTGGGTAATTGCATTGTTTTTGCTATAAATATGAGCTGAGTGGGTTCGTCCTTCACTAGATGAGGCGAGAAATTCAGTCCCATAGTCCCATTCACCTCCAGCTAGAAAGTTAATGCTAATGCTAGCTGCAAAACACCATTACTGTGGGAATGAGCATTCAGTCAAAAGTGCTTCTGCTGTTCCATTTGCCTCGGATTTGGCCTGTCCAGATGAACCTATTGCCACCATGCTGCCTAATGCCAGGCGTGGGATACTGCACTTCCCTCATATTCCAGTAGGAGGACCTTAAACATAAACGCCTTACTTACTAGCGCCCCCTACAGTGCCTCTAATTCAGCCCTGTGATGTGCGTCTGGCACCAGGAATAGCATTAACAGTCAGGTCCTGTAAGTTGTGAGGTGAGGTTGGGCCTCCATAAGCTTCACTGACTCCTAGGGGGGGCGCCCATGGCCCTGTCTGTCACCAGTTCACCAGACCACCGCATCCCAGGAACACCCAACAAGACCTGCCTGATGTTGTGGAGACGTTCTGACCCAGTCCAGTGACGAGGGGAGGGCGAGAGCACCATCTACCCACCCGGTTGTGCTCTCTCTGACTCCAGGAGCTGATGGCGAAGCAGCATGGCCCCGGGATGAGTGGCTCAGATTGACCTAAGCTTGACCTTTTGACCTGCTTTTAGCGCCCATCATCGCCCCTTAAGAACAGAGTTTTAATGTTATGGCTGATCGGTGTAGATAGTCCCAAGAGGGTGATGCATCACCCGTTTTTCGCAGCCTTTAAGGGGTTCCTGTAAGATGTAGCATTGAGCTGTATGCTAGAAGGTGGTGATGAATTTCTCCAGAGCAGCCTTTCCTGCGGAGGCTCTGAATCTTTCCTGCGGGCTCCAACTGAGCAGCTGAATATTTATGTGGGCCCGGCGTGTAAATTTAGCCAGTGCCTGTTCCTGAAGTGCCCTTTCGCTTCGGAGGAAAAGAAAAGAGAAGAAAAAGCTCCTCATTACGAACGCTCGTCGATTTTGAGGCCTGGAGAGTGCGGGCGTTTGAGGAGGGGTGTCTTTTTTTTGATGCTGTTGTTGTTGTAGTTGTTGTTAGGATGTTAGGATGAGCTTGACGCAGCTGCAGTACGTCCGGCCTCGGAAACCAGTCGGATGAAGATGCGCTCTTGAGTGCAGTATCCGCTAATCTTGCTAATTTCGCTAATTTCGCTCCTCAATGTCGTATCTTTCTTTTCTCCTGCTCCTTCTTCCTCTTCCTCCAGTCCCTCTTCTGCCTGTCCTCCCTTTTTCCCAGCACAGCTGCTTGCAATCAGAGCTGGCCCGCGCACCATTCCACCATTTATCTCCTTCTCCCTCTTTCTTTCCTCGTCCGCCAGTCGGCCAGCCGCGAGCTTTTAATGCGCGACGGGGCTGATAATCGTCTCAAAGCGCTCTCTCGCTCTCTCTTATTCCACTGCCTACCCATTACGCTCCCAGTCCCCACACATTTGCGGAACTCTGTTTGTGACGTTGAGTGTTTTAAGGACAGGCCAGCCGTCTCCAGCTATTGATTAAGCTTCAGCGTGATAGGGCTTCAGGCTGTGCGGAAAACAGCACATCTACTGTAATTAGAGGCAGAGAGGCTCTCGCGGGAGGCCAGCTGCTTTCCAAGCCCTGGAAAGACGCTTTGGAGGCAGCGCTTTGCCCTTCAGTTCATCCAGATCCTGTTTGTTTTTGAGTCTTTGAAATTCGCTAAATGGACAAAAGTATTGGGACACCTGCTTATTTACTGATTTTGGAGGAGCATCGCTTCTCGTAAGGTCAGGATGTTGGGTGCATTATCCCCAACTCCCCAACCATCCATCATTCCAGAGAACTCAGCAGTTCTTCCACTGCTCCACAGCTCAATGCTGCTGCTGGGGGGGCTTTATACCCCTCTATAGTCCACGCCTGGCATTAGGCAGCATGGTGCCAATAGGTTTATGAGTTTATCTGCTTCAGAGAGTCCTGTTCTATTGGCAGTTCCTCTCTACAAGGACTAGACAAGCTGTGTATGTGTGTGCGTGTGTGTGCACACCATATGAACACCAGGGTCAGCAATGGGTGCAACATAAAGTAGCTGAAGTAGCATTTATTAGAAGGGGTGTCCACAAACATTTGGCCGTGTAGTGTATGTGGAGATAGAGTGGGTTTGTAAACCGATCAGCAGTAACATTAAAACCCCCTGCCCACCCCTGCCCCTCTCTGGTAGCATTTGTCTAATCAGGACCTGGACTGGACTGTCCAGACTTTCGGGAAGTGGCTTTTTATGGAGTGCTGAGGTGAAACCAGGCCGGCCTAGTCCTTCTCAAACCTGCTCCTTTTGTATTCCAGAGCTGCGAAATGGGCAGATAATGACTGTTCCAGTGTTGTTCTCTGGAAATGCTTCATGTCTCGCGCTCAAAGGAAGGTGTCTTTTAATGTGCTGTCCTGTTTTCCGATGCGTCTGTGTTGTGAAGTACCTCATTAAGCATAATTCACCCTGGAGTGGCCTCGAGCACACAGTTCCTGTCCAGTCTGCATCAGGGGAAATTGCTTGCTCAGGGGCAGCGAGAAAATAGCAAAGCTTTTTTGTTTTTTATTATATTATATTATATTATATTATATTATATTATATTGTATAACCTTCGTATTTTATGAACAAAAGTATTGGGACACCTGCTTGTTTACTGTTTCTTCTGAAATCAATCAAGGAGATTAAAGAGTAGCTGGAAACTCTGATGTTCAGAGACGAAGAAGAGCTTTCTGCTGGACTTTGGAGCTGCAGCACTGCTGTGGGATGTTGGACACACAGCTCAATGCTGGTGGGGGTGAGGTGGGGGGACGGGGGCTTTGTACCCCTCTAGCCCACGCTAGCCCACTTTTTGACTACACTGCCCAGCCTTAGCGCACAGTGTGGTGTGTATGGGGAGGGGGTTGGAGGGGGTTGGAGCAGGCTCGCTGCCCCCACAGGAGGCCTCCATGCTGCGATAAAAGGCCCGAGCGCCTTGCCAGGCTGCTAATGGCTCAGCGGAGGCTTTTCATCTCCTCCAGGGAGCACAAAGAGCACACTGGGAACACAATACCTTTCCCGATTGGTCGATATTTGGCTCGTTTATTTATTTATTTATTTATTTACGTATTTATTTGCGCTTCATTTCTGCCGGAACGGTGCTTTTTTCCCCCAACAGCCCCGGCGTTGGTGGGTGGTCTCCGGCGCTGACGTGGCAGGGGCACTGATGTCTGAATAAATTAATAAATACATAAATAAATAAACAAATAAATAAATAAAGAAGTACAAACGCTTTACGAGGAGTGATTCATCAGAGGATCAGATCTGATCTGAGAGCGTGTTCTCTCATTAAGAGGAAAACACACGCCGTGTTTTGGTAATGGCTTTCTTTCTGCTCGTCATTTTGCCGTCACCGACAAGACCAGCACCGTTTAAACCCCCCGACAGTTTCTTTAGAGATCGTAATGAAGTTGTGGCTTTTATATATATATATATATATATATATATATATATATATATATATATATATATATATATATATGTGTGTGTGTGTGTGTGTGTGTGTGTGTGTGTGTGTTTCTCTCTGAGGAATTCTGGCATTTCTCTTGGGTTTTCCGCCTCACTGAGACATCTGGAGTTTCACCGTTCTGCTGATCCCTCATAATCCCTTTTGCCATCTTGATTTACGAGCAGGCCAGTAGAGCCACTCTCTCCTTCCCCTTCAGTCAAACCCGACCACGGCACCATCGGCTTTGAGCTTCAGGAGTAGAAGCACGGGAGAAAATATGGATGTACCCCTCTACTAGCCCACACCTGGCATTAGGCAGCATGGTGCCAATAGGTTCATCATGTTTATCTGCTCCAGAGAGTCCTATTCTATTGGCAGCTCCTCTCTATAGAGACTAGACAAGCTGTGTGTGTGTGTTTGTGTGTGCATATGAACACCGGGGTCAGCAATGGGTGCAACGTAAAGTAGCTGAAGTAGCATTTATTAGAAGCGGTATCCACAAACATTTGGCCGTGTAGTGTATGTGGAGAAAGCTGGGTTTGTAAAACGATCAGCCGTAACATTAAAACCCCCTGCCCACCACCGCCCCTCTCTGGTAGCATTTGTCCTGGACTGGACCCTTCAGACTTTCAGAGCGTCAGGAGTTTGGAACCGCTGGCAGTGGTGAACTCACAAATTACATACCTAGGATATATACAGCATGTCCAAATGTTTGTGGACACCCCTTCTAAATAAGAGTAGGACTCTCTGGAAGGGATACACATGAACCTGTAGGCACCATGCTGCTTAAAGTGGGTATAAAGCCCCCCAGCATTGAGGAGCTGTGGAACAGTGGACGATCTTCCACTGCCTTCTTCTTCTCTGGACAGTGGAGACAGTTACTCCAGCAGAAGCATGATCGACTCTTTTTAATAGCCTTGATTTCAGAAGAAACAATGAGCAGAAGAGCAGGTGTCCAAATACTTTTGTCCTTTTAGCGTGTGTGTGTGTATATACCAATTGAAAACAGAAAGCATGGAGGTAAGTGGTGTCAGTGGGGTGAAAATATGTGTGTGTGTGCATTGCCTCGCTGTGCTTACTCAAAGGACCCCTGTGCTGAAGGTATTTAGGTATTCAGTATCTCCGCCAGCGCCTTCACGCTTATCAGCTGCAGTGCTGCTCCGTGCAGATAAAGTGGACACCGAGTTCAAGCAGAAACAAAAAAGCAGCATTTATTTAACGTGCTTTCTTCTCCTCTCTTTAATCCCTTTTATTCTCCTCCAGACCCCTCGGGGAGGAGCGCTCGGCTGGCTTTCGAGAAAGACGCGTTTCTTGGACTGAATTAAAACGGAATCTGAGGCGTCTGTAATGTAACACTTCGTCTTTCTTCCTCAGAGGAAATAAAAGCCCATCAGCTCTCCTCCTTAACAAGACCGACACCGAGCCGCCTTGGCGCCCGAGGCCCTTTACATCAGCTTCCCGGCCTTCGTTCTTCGTCTTAAAGAAGCCGCCCGCCGTCGGATTCCCTCACGTTAATTCACTCTGAGGCCTGAAAACGTCTCCTCCTGTCACTGCTGGGAGCTTTCCCACATTAGCGCCTTGTATTGAAGGCTAGCTTTGGCTAGCAGGACCGGTATCACCCTCCATCTGGCTCCCAGACTTCCACTCTGCACATTTCGCCTCAGGGGGATTCTCAGCCTCTGTCTTGAGGGGCTTTTTTTTTTTTTTTTGCTTCTCTAAAGCCATGGATTCTCACATTTCCAAGTAGGCCCATCCTCTTAAATATGAGCCTGGAGAACATACAGTACCGGCATCTTCAGCTCCTTCCACAAACAGTTAGTTGATCAGATTATCGCTGGGTCTGCTAGGGTTAGCTTCTAGCCTTTAGCTTCTAGGCTAGCACTCGCTCCAGAGGTCCAGAGTTTTCTTCAAGGGTCTCTGCAGATGACTGCGTTCATCTCTCCCTCCACCAAGGCTAGTCGGCCTGGTCATGATGCTGCCACCACCATGCTTCACTGTGGGGATGGCGATTAGCCAGGTGACGAACGGAGCCTGGTTTCTTCTTGGTTTTAGGCCCAGAAAGTTCAGGTTTGGTTTCCTCAGACCAGAGAACCTTGTCTCTCATGGTTTGAGAGTCCTCTAGGTGCCTCTTGGAAGAACTCCAAGCGAGCTGTCGTGAACAGAAAGCCGGCCCAAGGCATACTCGAATTACCTGGCTGCTTAGGACCCCGGTGCCACCAGGGGGCCCCCAAGAGCACCAAGATATCATGATAAAAAATACATATTTTAAAAAAACACTGAATAATAAAATGAAATGATATTACACAGATAAAAGCCATTTTTATATTCATTTATTTTCATAGTTTCTCACCGATGCTAGGCTAATCAGTTCCTGCCATTAGCTGCTGCTGCCACTGTTGGGCAAATGCAGATATACGCACCGCTTGGGTGGTGGATAAAGGCCCGGGGGCTTCAGCTTTAGCGTATTGCACAAATATCTCTCTCCCTATGGAATGATGAAGAATCTGGTGCTGAGGTGGTGGTATGGGGGCCCTCCCCCAAATGAAAATCTGCTTAGGGCCCCCCATAAAGGCTTGGGCCGGCCCTGGCTATGAGCCTTTTCTAAGGAAGGGACACATTTCCTCTTGGCGTGTGTTTGTTGTGGAGTGGTGTTTTGTAGTAAATCATGTCGTGTGTGTGTGTGTGTGTGTGTGCTGTCAGTGTTTTCATGAATTTATGCATTTTGATTAATGATGAGCAGTGTTGCTGCTGTAACACAACAGCTAATTATATCAGTGTTTGGCTGCAGGCGGAGACAGACGACGCCGGAGTGTTTGTGTCACTGAGAGAAATGAGAAATGATTAAATCCTCACTTTCCTCTGTCTCTCTCTCTCTCTCTCTTCCTCTCACTCTCGCGCCTCTCTCGCCCGCTCTCGCGCTCTCTCTCTCCTCACCACACCTCTTTTCCCACTCCTCTGTGGAGTCTACTGTACACCAGCCGCCTCACTGGCACACACGGCTGATGCTTGCTGTCTGGAAGTAGAGTGACCACATTTGGATTTCACTGGTGACACTGGGGACACTCGGGACGTCCAGCATGGTCAGCATGTTGTGGTCTGGTGGGCTTCAAGTAGGCCCAAGTTGTAGGACTATGGCTCTGTGTGTGTGTGTGTGTGTGTGTGTGTTTAAATACCTCATTTACCTCATGAGCATAATAACGTATACCATCAAACCACCTCCCCTCAGTTCAACTAATGCGTCTCTCATAAAAAATAAAAGGGCGAATAGAGGTGTACTATTACCACCCTGTTACACAACCAGGACAAGCATAGAATGACTGCACAGGCTGATGCTAGGCTATTGATATATGGTTGCTAAGGTGTTGCTAAGTGGTTGCTGTGGTGTTGCCAGGTGGTCATTATGGTGTTGGTAAGGGGTCGCCATGATATTGTTAGATGGCTGCTGTGGCATTCGAAGTGGTTGCTCTGGTGTTGCTAGGTGGTTTTTGTGGTGCTGTTAAGTGGTTGCTGTGATGTTGCTAAGAGAATGCTGTGGTATTTCAGGTGTTTGTGATGTTGCTAGGTGGTTTCTGTGGTGCTGTTAAGTGGTTGCTGTGATGTTGTTAAGTGGATGCTGTGGTATGTCAGGTGTTTGTGATGTTGCTAGGTGGTTTCTGTGGTGCTGTTAAGTGGTTGCTGTGATGTTGCTAAGCGGATGCTGTGGTATTTCAGGTGTTTGTGATGTTGCTAGGTGGTTTCTGTGGTGCTATTAAGTGGTTGCTGTGATGTTGCTAAGCAGATGCTGTGGTATTTCAGGTGTTTGTGATGTTGCTAGGTGGTTGCTGTGGTATTCTGATTCGTTATGATGTGGTTTTTATGGTATCTGTTGTTGCTGTGCTTCTGCTCACCTGCTCTCCGCGGCTGATGTTTCACCCTATTTTGCCGCTAAGCTAGCAGCCTGCCTACCTCGTTTTCCATGCTGCCCTATCCCTTGTGCCCTACTGGGGAGTGTGTGGGGAAGTAGGGGGGTAAGAAGTGCACACAACAAAGGAGGCATGGTTTCGGCTCCTTAGTGAACATATTGCTCATAGAAATGTGCAACAACAGACGGCTAGCTACAGCACCCGAACTACG